>NW_015090864.1:586342-685912 GCF_001431845.1 Calidris pugnax
GTGAAATTATACGGTTGGCAAAGACTTGCCCTGTGCTGGCCCTGGGATCAGAAAGAAAGCTGGGGCACAAGAAAATGCTATTTATTCTGAGAAAGGACAGCTCAATGCCATGAGAAATACATGGCAGTGTCTCTTTGCCACACTAACTTTTGCTTGAAAACATCACCAAGAATGACTCACTCCTGTTTAGGAGTTGAGCCCGGGATTGGGCTGTGTCTATACCAACAAACTAAACCGTACCAGGTCACTTTGCATAGACTTCATCAGTTATATTTTGAAATTCTTAACATTGGGCCCTAGTGTGGTTTTGGCCTGTCCCAAGTAGTGCTCACCTTGGTGATTTCTGGGCTCGATTTGGGTATCAATGCAGGCCAGAGGACATTCCCACTAGGCAATTTGGAAGCGGTCATATCATTTGGGAGGATAAGAGAATTTAATCGGGTGGATGTGGCCAGGTAGTGCCTAATGGCATCAGGACAAGACAATGTGACCTGGCCCTAAGGGTGGATGTGGCCATCAGGACAAGACAATGTGACCTGGCCCTATTTAGTTTACTATTATAGATCTGACCTTTTTGTTCAGATGGCATGAGGAGGATGCAGAGACTGGTTTTGAGTGGTTTCCCAACCTTCCGGAAGGACTGGAAATTAAGTACTGAATTCTGCTTTAAAAGAACTGGAGACTTTCTCTGCACAGGCACGAGACAGGGTTCAAGAGCAGATACTGCTGTTGTAAAGACAGACTCTGCCGTGCCCCTGCCAGCTTTCTGGTTCCTCACGTTGTTTCCACACACCAGATGAGGCGTGACCTCTGTGAATTCCTGAGATATTACTTAGTCCAGGGTGGAAATAGTTGGGTACCACCAGTGATCTCAGCAATATAGAAGGTCTGCAAACTTTCTCTTATCTGGATCAGGTTTTCAGCGGTTCCATGATGGAGAGGAGCAATAAGGCTCACATTGTCTGATGAGGTGCACTGATATATGTAGATATTTGTAGTATCCTTGCATACCAGAGTATTATGGCTTAGAGAGCGTCTCTAATTTTACACTGCATTTAGGGCCTCTGGAAAATAATATAGGACTTGTGTAGGCTTCAGATCTCTTGAGCAATCTGTGATTATGGGCTTGATAATAATCTATACGCTGTATATCTGTCTAATGATAGGGTACATTTGGAAGGAAGATTATATGTAATTTTGTTGGAGTTATTCTTATTTTTCTCCTAAATTTAGGATATCAAGAATCATCAGAAAGGAAGACCACACTCAGTCATCAGAAGAGCCAATCCAGATTCACATTGGAGGAAGATGCCAAAAAAAGCTAACATTTCACAGTTCACTTTGTTGATCTCTGAAGTTAGAACATTCCTTGTCCATTTGTCACTCTGTGGCCACTATTTCTGCTTACATAAGAAGTAAATTCAATTTTCTGATCCACAACAAAAGCATCCTCAAAGGCGTTCATCCATAAAAGTGGTGTCATGCCATATCTTCAGTGTTCTCTCCTTAATTTCCTCCTGCTGGAGTAAAAGCAATAAAGAGGAAAAAAAAAAAAGAAATAATTAAAAAAAAAAAAAAGACAAAAAGGGAACCAATCCATTTTCTCAGAGTGATGTGTTATCCAGGAGGTGCTATTAACTTACTGCTAGATATTTTCCACAAGAACTCACAAGAAAAAGCAATACGTTCTGTCTCACAGAAGTGGAGATTAAAAGGACACAGACCCAAGAGCTGTCCTGTGGCGTGGATGATGCCAGAAGAAACCATCACTAAACTTCAAACTGCTTCTCAGCAGGGTGTGCAACTTCTTCTGGTGTGCTCCAGTCCTCCAGCTTCCCATCCTTACACTTCCATTCTCTTTCTGGTTTCCTGATTATTGACCTGCCTTCTGCTTGTGATCCCGGTCTTCACTCTTTGGTCCTTATGTTTTATCCCACCTCCATTTGGAAATCTGAGCTCTGAGGCAAAACGATCATTTTGGTTATCACTGAATCAAACTCCATGTATTTAAAGCTGCCTCATTTTCCTTAGATAAAAGAAACTTCAGGAAAGGCTGGCCTGAGATCCAGTGAGCTTGGCAAGCCAGTTGGGATTGAATCGGAAGAACGAGTTGGTTTGTCAAATCTACCACAAGTCAGCTATGGGGGAAAAATAAAGAGATGGCATTTTCCCAACTATCTGAAGGGATGTTTTCCACCAAATGCTAGTCTGTCAGCATTCAAGCTCTCTAGCAATGGTTTGGTACATGCGTGGGGGCAGGTCTTGTACTTTAAACCAACCTTGTGGAGAACATGTAGAAAGACGTTGCCAGTGAATGTTATAGCAATTTCTATCCCATAGAAAATATGGCCAAACTTTGCATTCTTTGGGGAAAGAGAAGGGAATTAAACCAAAATATTTTCATGATCAGCAAACCCCCTTGAATTTGCCATCTCTTCTGTAAATCTTTAACTGGGCAGGTTTTTATTTTCACTGTCTCTTCTAATTTTCCCCTAAAGGTGGTAAATTTTGGAGAAACCTCCATCTCTGAATGTTTATTCTTCTTGGCTTTGCACAGCTGGTGAGAAGACAGGAGTGGAGTCTGGATACTGATGAAGCCAGGAAAACAAAATGCTGTGATAGATATCCATGAAATCTGTCAGGGAATAAGTGAGGAGCAAAGGTACCAGGCCCTGTTCCACTGTGGAAACAAGGCAATAGTTTCATACCATCCCTTCTGCCTGGAGAGTTGGAAAGTTGGCAGCCTGAATCCTGGGTTGGATGTTACAGAGGTGTCTGTGATGCCAAAATGCCTGGGAAGGTGGGCTGGCAGGAGACCAGTAGACCAACCTGACCGCCTGCTTTCCACTGACAATCTTGAAGAAGTCATCACATTCCTGCAGCACATTGCAGCGCTGCACAGACAGCATTTTCCAAAGGAAAACTCCTGCCTGAGAAACTTGGACCAACTCTACAATGGCGAGAGCCGCCTACATTCTTGCAGGGCTGGTGCTGTGTTGAGTTTGAAGTCTTAGCACTTGCCTGCATAACTGTGTGGTTTCAAGAAAACATGAGCAGCAAAGGATTAGTGATAACTTAGATATATTCCTGGAAAGGGAAAAAGTCAGCCAGCTGTAGAAGAGACACAAGCTACAGAGAGAAGTGGAAAGAGGGAGAGGTGGAGGATGAAGAAACACTGGGTACAAAGGTAGATGATGAGGGGCCTGGAGCATCTCTCTTATGAGGAAAGGCTGAGGGACTTGGGTTTTTTAGTCTGGAGTAGAGAAGACTGAGGGGGGATCTTATCAATGCTTGTCAATACCTAAAGGGTGGCTGTCAGGAGGATGGGACCAGTCTTTTTTCCATGGTGCCCAGTGACAGGACAAGAGGTAAAGGGCACAAACTTGACCATAAGAAGTTCCACCTAAACATGAGGAGGAACTTCTTCACTTTGAGGGTGGCAGAGCCCTGGAAGAGGCTGCCCAGAGAGGTGGTAGAGTTTCTGTTTCTGGAGATGTTCAGAACCCACCAGGTCACGTTCCTGTGCAACCTGCTCTAGGTGAACCTGCTGTGGCCGGGGGGTTGGACTAGATGATGGTCTGCAGAGGTCCCTTCTAACCCTTACTGTTCTGTCATTCTGTTTGGCTGGAACAGTTCTCCATTCACCATGTGAAATGGGTGCAGACAGAAATGCCAGTGAGCACAGGGTGAGTTGTCCTTGTGGAGGACTACCTTTTCCACCCCATGCCCAACAATGCCTTCTCCTGCCCATCATGGGAAAAGGCTGAGCAGCTCCATCAACTCCAGGGCCACCGTGTCAAGCGCTAAACGCAAACCAGTCTTTAAGGCTGAGTCTTTCTCTTCTGACCCACTGTGAGGGAAAGAAGCAGATACAATTACCTGGCTCAGCAGGTAACAACAAGGTCTTCCAGCAGCTCAGATGTATGAGCCAGTTAGTTCATCTTGGTGGACCATCTGCCACCTGCAGTCAGTGTTGCTATTGCTGTGGCGTAGCACTTAACAACCCGAGTGCTGTTCTTCAATTAGAGCTTCTGGAAATCAGCGACTTGCATCGTAAAGGTGAGATGCCTCAGTCAGTGGGAAACGCTCTGGTGTGCAGCTGTATTTTATAGCACCACCTTATAACATTTGCATTGTTTAATGTGCATTCTGGCCAGCGCCAAATTAAGCTTCCAGCTGTGATCGTAGTTAATTTCTCTTGTGTTTGGGGCTTAGACACTGAATGGAAGAGTGGGCTCTAATAACTTTCTACTTAAAGAGGAAGTTTGAATTGTAGCATAATATTAAATAGATGAATGTTATGTGAAAAAGAAAATGTTGCTTTTATACATGGTTCAACAAAAACAAGTCCAAAATTTAGCTAGTGTGAAAATAATGGAAAAGGAGCCTGACATATTACGAGTGCAGTGAATTTAATGGCTTGCTTTCTTTTAGCTAAAAAGCATTTTTGTGACCCAGTTGGTATTAATATGCACTAATTTGCATTACCCACTTTCCGTTGCTTCATCAAAATAGCTCTTTAACAAATGAAAACTTGTTGTCAAGCCCAGATGCTGACAGTGCTGAACTCAACTGTATTCAGCTCAGTATTTGAGCTCTGCTTTGTGGTCGCATTCCTGATGCCACACCAGAGTAGTTGGACAAGCAAAGGTCAATCTGACCAGGTCATCGGAGAGGATGAATTATATTGCAAGGATGACCACAGCTCAGTGGCTCACACACGATACAATGCTTTTAAACACTTAAACAGTAAGATGCATGGGAACATGAAGTTAAGAAACAAGTGTGTGTCTCATGTTAAGTGCCTTTTTGATGTTCAGACAGTAAGATGCACGAGAACATGAAGTTAAGAAACAAGTGTGCGTCTCATGTTAAGTGCCTTTTTGATGTTCAGCTGAAGAGGTGGGTAAAAGGCTCCTGTTCCTATCAACTAATGGAGATGGCATGCTGGCCTTAGTTGAAGGGTTTGGTGCAGTAGCAGCACTAAAAGGCCTTCATTTGAAAACTGCTTGAGCAATCGTGCTGGAAGCTGTTATTTTCTCCGAACAAGGTGGTTTTGGCTGTAGCTGCCTAAAGCAGGAAGCAAAATGAGGCAACTTAGAAAACGTGACAAACTTTGACTCTGCCTTTAGGGTCTCACCATATAAGCCCCTGGGGACGGGTGGTGGGAAGAAGAGCTTTTGCCACCTTCCCATGCAGAAATGTGAGCATCTGAAGCTGAGCACATGTGACAGCTGCTGCTGCTGACCACATCCTTCCCATTGCCTGAATCACCACCTGCAGACTGTGTTTGGGGCTTCCTGTGCCACTGCTGACAAGCCAGAAAAGAGGCAACCAGTTGCTTGCCCTCCTGCTCCCCTGCACGAGGAGGCTACAGACACACATGGTGGGGCCAACACCTTGTTGGGGTCCCCCTGATACCTACCAGGTCCCCATAGCAAAGAAATAAACTTTATCCCATGCAGCCTTCATCCATCGCAGCAAGTGCAGTGTGAATCTCACAATATGTCAGATTTATAATGTATTTGACAGAGATTTGTGGTGGGGCCAACACCTTGCTGGGGGTCCCCCTGACACCTACCAGGTCCCCATAGCAAAGAAATAAACTTTATCCCATGCAGCCTTCATCCATCGCAGCAAGTGCAGTGTGAATCTCACAATATGTCAGATTTATAATGTATTTGACAGAGATTTACCCAGGATTTAAGCAACGGAGGAAGTGTGACACAGAATATCAGCCCTGTGGTCCCATGAGCCCTGAATACTGTCTCTGACAATAGTTGTCACACAAAGATCATAGAATCGTAGAATTGCCTAGGTGGGACACTGTCTCTGACAAAAATCATAGAATCGTAGAATTGCCTAGGTGGGAAGGAACCTTTAAGACCATCAAGTCCATCCACTAACCTGACACTGACAGAACCACCACTGAACTGTGTCCCTCAGCACCACATCTATATGTCCTTTAAATACCTCCAGGGATGATGTTCCTACCGCTTCCCTAGGCAGCCTGTTCCAATGTTTGATAACCCTTTCTGTGAAGAAATCTTTCCTAATATCCAGCCTAAATCTCCCCTGGTGCAACTTGAGGCCATTTCCTCTTTCCTGTCACTTGTGTCTTGGGAGAAGAGACCAACCTCAACCTCGCTACAATCTTTTTTTCAGGTAGTTCTAGGTGACAATGATCAAAGCCAGCAGCAGAGATACAGCGTTGGATCCACCCAAACTCTTGCATCCACTATTTACTTTTAGCATTGGCCACTGGAAGTCTCGTTGCTCTACACATGATGGAAAGGGTCCACGCATGATGAAGGCTGTGGGTTGGACTGAAGGCTCTGAGTTCTCTCCTCAGCCTACACCCCATGGGCTTGCAATGGTGAAGAGTCTCTTGATCATGCCTTGGCATTATGGAAATGTCAGGGCATCTCCCACATATAATCTTAATTTAAGATTATTATTCTCTCCCACATGTTATCTTAAAGGGAATGACTTTGCACCTTTGAACTTGGCCACCTCAGGTTTTGGGTTTCCAATTTCAGGCCTTCCTGTGCACAGCAGAAAGCCCACAAGATACCCCAACATCAGTTTCTGTCCTTCGGAGCTTCTTAATGAGCGAGCAGCTCTGTGGAGAGTAAATTATCCACAGTTAACTCAAAAAAAGAAGACCAATGCTCTTTAATGCACCTTTCTTGTCCAGACTTGAGTTAAAATTCATCTTAAAAGAAATATTACCTGTTAATTGTTTTTTGGAAGCAACCCATGCAACTCATTTCCCAGGACTCGCCCTGCTGAGCTGACTTGAAATAAATAAATGATATATTAGTGAGAGCACGATCAATACAGCATGCCTGTAGGCAAAAGTACAGATTGGATACTTTCCTTCCCACATAATATATGCATAGCATTATCAGAAATAGCATATTTCCCAGGTGACTGCAAGGGGAGATAATTTTCTCTGGGGGCACTATTTCCTTGGTAGTGTCTATCAACTGCTACTGCACAGGCAACAGCCAATTAACTGGCAGATGTAAATAGCTCTCAAATATCTTCCCTGTCAGTGTTTTTTTGACTTATACTAAACTCAGTGACTCAGTTTTCACCCTTGAAGAACATAAGGACAGCGGTATGGAGGGAACGTGTTCTGGAAAGTAGACCACGTTTCTTCCAGTCTTCAGTGAGGAACAACTACTGATCACCCAAACAGACAAGAATCACTGGTTCTGAGTTTACTGGGAGGGAACTAAGAGGGATGAAAATACCTTAAGTGGCTACGGATAGAGCAAAACCAGAGCATGGTGGCTGCTCTCCCACTCCTTGTGAAACCTAGCTTACTGGATGAAGATGGAAATCAGAACTCAGTTCAGCATCAAAGCAGTTCTCTGAAGGTGCTTGGCCAGATCTTGACTGCATGAAAGAACTATATTTTTTATTGACCTTTCTTTTCCCACATAGGATGGGGCATGCTTGAGGGGCTGGCTCACCATGACCTGGAAGACAACAAGTACTGAAGGTCAAGAAGGAAAAGGAAGCAATTTAAACAGTTAGAAATCACCAAAATTGCACTATTTCTATACGTGGTATCATCCTGAAAAAAAGCAGTGTAGGAATCAAAAGGAATCACAAAGAATCACAAACGTCATCTGCTATGAACATTACAATGCTCTGACCTTTGGCAAGTGAAGGAATGGTTTTGGTATTTTCATACATCAGATACTCAGATCTCTTTGGAAGAGACAGAACAAAACCTTACTGCAAAGGGAAAAGGGACTGCTTTGGTTACAAGGTTGCTATAAAGCCTTTTTTTTTTACCTTACATAAAGTTTGTTCCCTTTTAGAACACTTGTCCTCTGATTTTCTTGTATTTAAGAAAAACACAGGGACCTATTTTTTCCTCCAGGGAATCACTTTCTGACCTAGTCAGAACATAATACATCAAAAAAAACCAGAGAAAAGGAATAGTTTGATAGAATTTCAAAAGAGATTCACAGAAGAGAGTACTGAAGCAGCCTCACTGTCATTATATGCTTTAGACTCTATGGTTAAGCTGAAGATGTTGGTGAAGTCATAATACCAAGCGTACCTGTGTTTTAAGACTACTCTACGTATTCAGTGTCCCTGGATTCAGTGCCATGGATTGACATGAGTTTTGCCAGCACAGTGATTACCTGGCCTTGAAAAGCACACAAGCTGGAGAAAACACAACACAAGAAGATAAAAATGAGTAAAACTGGGGAGAGAAACAATAGAGCAAGTAAGATGCTGCAGGCAATGAAGACAAACGTTGTTACTTGTTTGAAATGGGCTGAGCATCTGAAGGTTTCAGAAAGATTTCATTTGGGGATCAGAAAGATGTCACATGCCAAAGATGATGGAATATCTGCATTGAATCCTGCTCACCCAGGAGAAATCCTGGGTCTGGCGTTGCCCCTAGAATTGGAAATGCATCTGCCAGCATTTTCAAGGTATTCCCATTCCTCAACCTCTATCCTTTGGTCCTCTCACACGTCCCTTTCCAAAAGAGGGTAGGATCCCTGAAAACAACACGATTTCTGGCTTTCTGGTGTCACAGCTCACAGAGTTCCCATCAACTTACTTGTCTTATCAGGAGTGGCTGCCAACTACTTTTATTAACAGGGAAAAGAACAGGGATTTTCACCCTCATAAGTCAGCCATTCATCCATTCAAGCACTGGAACCGGCTGCCCAGGGAGGTGGTTGAGTGGCCATCCCTGGAGGTATTTAAAAGATAAGTAGATGCTGAGGAACATGGTTTAGTACTAACTTGGCAGTATTAGGTTGATGGTTGGACTTGATGATTTTAAATGTCTCTTCCAACCATAATGACTCTATGTTTCTACGATTCTATGGTTCTATGATTCTATGTACATAAGCAAGTACCATAAGGAAAGCCCTGATACCACACCCAAAAGCAAGTACCATAAGGAAAGCCCTGATACCACAAGACTTGGAGCTGTGAGGAATCTGCCTTTCCTCCCTCAGGGCTGAAATAAGAGGTTCAGCTGCCTTCTTTTTTTTCCCCCTTTCAGTCTTCCCTGCCATTTTTAATCAGAGACGTGATTTTTCATGCATTGCCCTTAACCCCAAGTGGCCGGGCAACAGCTCCTTCGTGTGCAGCCTGCTGAGCACGGGAAATCTGTCTAATGCTGCATTATTATTCATGAGAATTGTGAGCAAAAGCAGTACTAAAAGGCTCATCTGCTTGTGGAAAAGACAAACGACTCTCCAAGGCTGGAGAGGTGGAAGCTCCAGAGCATCACTCAGGACTGGCAAGAAATACCTGAAAGATTCATTTTGTCAAGCAAAGATTAGATGTCTCTTGCTGTTTACTTCTTGCAAGTGAATCCTGCTAATCTCTCTCGAGTACATAGCACAGTTGTGCCAGAAAATAGATAACTGAGCAACATCTGTAGAAAATGGCCCCCGGAGAGAGCAACAATACTTCACCATTAATCTTTCTATCAGAATCAGAATCACAGAATCTTCTAGGTTGGAAGGGACCTTAAAGATCATCTTGTCCAACCGTCAACCTGACTGACAAAAATAGACACCCACACAACAAACAAGGAGCATCATCACTAAACCAGACCTCCCAGCACTACATCAACCCGGCTTTTGAACACCTCCAGGGATGGGGCCTCAACCCCCTCCCTGGGCAGCCCAGTCCAATGCCTGAGAACCCTTTCAGTGAAAAAATTTTTCCTAATATCCAGCCTGAACCTCCCCTGGGGCAACTTGAGGCCATTTCCTCTCGTCCTGTCCCTGTGACTTGAGAAAAGAGACCGGCCCCCACCTCTCTACACCCTCCTTTCAGGGAGTTGGAGAGAGCAATAAGGTCTCCCCTCAGCCTCCTCTTCTCCAGGCTGAATAACCCCAGCTCCCTCAGCCTCTCCTCATAAGACTTGTGCTCCAGACCCCTCACCATCTTTGTCACCCTTCTCTGGACCCGCTCCAGCCCCTCAATGTCTTTTTTATGGTAGGGGGCCCAAAACTGGACACAGTACTCGAGGTGAGGCCTCACCAGTGCCCAGTACAGGGGGACAATCACCTCTCGGGCCCTACTCCCCACTCTGTTCCTGATACAGGCCAGGAGGCTGTTGGCTTTCTTGGCCACCTGGGCACACTGCTGTAAAAGCTGGAGGTTTGTCCAGATCCCTTGCAGTTAAAGATGAAGCACAGCAGTAGGACATGGGTCCACCTCAGTGATGACCGTACAGACTTCTTGAAGAGGGACACCTTCTCTCCTACAATTCACAGCACCATCTGTCACAGGAGCCAGTTGGTTGCTGAGAACTCAGGTCTCTGTCTCCAGTACCAGGGTGCTCTGAGCCTCCTGAGTTGTGGTGCTGCAGGAAGAAAATGTTGGTAAGTTGTACTCAGACTAATTAATCCTCAATTAAATCTACCTCAAGACATTTTTAAAGAGATTTCTCAAGTATTCTGGTGATTTTTTTCCCCATTTCTCAATTCACCCATCCAAATGCTTCTTGGGAATTTGTGAGTTACTCACACTCTGGATGTGCTTCTCTCCCCAGAGAAGCAATTTTCCCAGCTGCCTCCCACATGTTCTGACTGAGGTCACCTTCAGCACCAAAAAGGAAGATAAAGAATTCCGTTACCTTGATCACTTTTCAATGCAGATTTTTGTTTACTATTACGGTTTGATACAGTACTATTAAGCAATGACACTTGTCTCCCAGGGTGCTCAGAGCTTTAATGATTCTGTAGGGCCTTGTCCTGCTTGCCATAAATACAAGGAAATTTTGGCTGCCTTGCATCTGTTGGAATTGCCTGTCTTTTCAAAACCACTGTGGGTTGATACCAAACCGCAGAGGGAGACCTAGAAGTCACTGGTCCCTAATTCCATCGCTTCTGGGAGCATTGGAAAGAAAATTCTGACTCCCTGCTCAGAGCTCTGAGAGATGATGGGGAAAGTCTGGGAGTTTAGGATTACCTTAGGAAACCAGCGGTCAGAAATACTGTTGGCGTAATTAACGCTTAGATGAAGAGGGGAGTAGACTGGACGATGGCTGAAGTTCCTTCAAACCTCTTCCTCAAGCCCTGGCTACGTGAGCAGTTGATGTGTTCAACCCTGGAACTAGTGACTGTGAACCCTGTAGGCTCTGTACAGTCTGTACCAGCAAAGCTCATTAAACGTTCTTTCTTTGCAGATGCTTTGTATTCAATTTTTAAATTTTTGTAAAGTGGCTAATTAACAACTGTTTTGTACCTGATCCAAATTCCATTAAAGTCAGGGGAAAACTTCCCTCTCAATTTCAGTGAGCTTTCGAAAGGTCTTTCTGTGGTTTTTTTGTGATAAATATACCGACAGCATATGCCTGACGCTAGCAAAATTGCAATGTTCCAGCCTCTTTGTGGAAAAACTACAAATGTTTCCTTTATAATTATGACACGGAATCAGCTTTGCTATCTCATTACAGCATTAATGATTTGTGTATGGATAGTTGCTTCTGCATTCTTTTTTTCTTGCCTCCAGAATTCACTTAGCGTGGCTTTCATCGTTGTGATTGCAGATTATTCCTAACCACCTTCAAGCCATAAAAAGAAATAAATCATCAAAACACTTTGTGTGAGCGTAACGGGAAGCTAAGTAGGAAATGTTCTGCCTCTTACAAATGCAGTACCCAAAAGGAAGATGTTTTAAAGCAGTGAAGTCTCTCATAACAACAAGAACAACAGAAAATGTGGATGCTGATATGATTCAGAGCACGGCTATCGATTCCAAACCTCCCGGCACGTCAAGGAGGGTTTGATCAACAGGCAGAATACAAAACCTGAGGGAAAAAAAAGATTAGAGGGATTTCTTGGGTACCAGACTGTGGTTTAAAGTCAGCTGCAAAACAAGGTCTGGGCATAATTCCTATTCAAGCCAACAGTGATAGGTGTGAGTCAACCTGAACGCCACCCCCAGCCGCCTTCTGAGGTCATTGCCCTACTCCACCCACACACAGGAAAATGCTTAAAGTTATGTAAAAGCGTGCTCTTCCCTTGGAGACGAGGATGCAATCCCTTTCTGCCCTGCTCGTTTCAACTTTCTGCTCCATCTGACATGGGGTGATCAGCCAGGCTTTGTCTTTTAGAGCGATAAAGACATCTTTGTTCTCTTTTGGCACAGGGCTCTTGCGCGGGAGTCAATAAACAAGCTGATAAACTCACTTGTTTGGTATTCCAGGCCCACCACATGGAGCTGTAAACTGCCAGTTGCCCAAATTAGAAGAGGGATAAACTTTGTTTGCCTCTGTTCACCCTTGGCTACACTTCTGGAGAGAGATAAATCCTCAGCAGGTGCCAAGCATTACGGCTTCCTGAATTGTAATGAAACAAGATGTAAAGCTCCTGTAATCAGTTATGCCTCCTGAGAATCAGCCCATTCGGAGGCATATTTGCTTTGAAAGAAAGACTGTAAAGCTATTTACTCTGGCTCTTAATAGGGCAGAAGTGGAGTCATAACATCTGTGCGTTCTTCTGCCTGAGGGACTTATCCCCACCGAGATGGGCCACTGGAGGAATTCCTTGCTCAAGGTGAAAATGGAAATATCCATCCCACCTTTGGAGTGCCTCTGATGACCCTGTGTGATGAATCTCCTTCACTCCATGCTGTGGCACGTATTAAAGGTTTCTACCCCATTAACACTGAATGGGGTAGAAATCCCAGTTTGTTGCAATTGTTTCCTTCTTTTTTTTAATAAAGAATATTCTGTAAATCATGCAGTTAACCGGCCACTGCTGCATTGAAGAGAATTTAGATAACCAGATCAAATACACCAAGAAAAAAACAAAAAATAGACTGTCCTTTCCCCTCCTCCCAAACCTTGCTAGTCCTCTAAAGTTACAGTAGAGTTCTGAACTCTTGCAGACAGCAGAGATTGGAGGAACGCAAACCACCAAAAATTAATCTGAATTTAATAATCCCCATTGTACATAAAATTATCTAAAAATAAAGAGCTGAAGTTAAAAACAAAGGGATATTTTTAGTAAATATTATCAGCTATGCCTGGTTGGTGTAAAGAAGGTGGAGCTCCAAAAGAGGAGACCGTTTGGTAATTTTTTAAAGTTTTTATTCTGTGTTTTTTTTTGTTTGTTTGTTTGTGTTTTTCAGCCAAGAGAGCAATAGCATTCTGTATTTTAGCTTGCCATCATCAAATTCTTCTTTCCTTGCATCATTTTGAGTCGGGGATAACCAGTCCTAGCAAGTGATTCTTCCCATCTCTCATACACTGCATCCCTGGGATGAAATTACTGGATGAGACACGATACCTACAGCTGAGACGATTCATAGCCCATTTTACCTCATATCTGTGCCTACGAGTTCTTGCGATTCTGTGTCTTTGATTAGTTTCTTAAACGCCAATTAAACCTTTACAATCCTCATGGGAAAAAAAAAAATAAAAAATATAGCCCAAACAGACAGAAAGCCTCTGAAATATCTTAGTACATGTGTTTGTGATTTATCAGTGCAATGGGTATTTTACAGTCAAAGTTTAAAGTCCATAAGAATATCCTGATACACAATTTAATTATACATCTGTAACTCCCGGCAAAATAAGCAAAGGCTTGTTGGTTGGGTTGTTTGGTTTGTTTTTTTTTTTTTTTCCTTAAGTTTTCTATTTAGAGGCTTGTTGGTTGGGTTGTTTGGTTTTGTTTTTTTTTTTTCCTTAAGTTTTCTATTTTTGTCACTGTAATGATGGCAACAGTCTTCTCTGGATAATTACGCCTGTGCTGCTGAATGCTGTTTCTCATTCACAGTTCATGCCCAGCCACCGGGTTTGTTCTGCTCCCTGCTATTACTGCAAGGCTTCGCAAAACCAACCTACTGTTCCATTTCCCATGATTACTCATTAAAACAAGGAAAAACTTAGACGTTTGTCAGGAAAGGCTGCAAGTTTTGCTGGGAGTTTTTGAAATTTGCTCTTAGTCAATTCTTTTGATAACAAGAAAAAGACCCTCTCCCTCACTGGGTAAGAATCCGTATGACGTTGGAGTTCCACAAACACTAAATTAACATTTCTCTGTTTGAAAATAAGTGTGTGATTTATCTTTCTTTTTTTAGACACTTTCCTGATCACAGGAAGGATCAGCTTTCTGAATTCTGATTCTAGAGGGAGCCTCAAGTGACTTGCCCAGAGGTAGACTTCTGGCACTTAGATGGCTACCATTAGCCAAGATAAACCTCAAAGGTAGCGTCAGACATGTGACTTGTCAAGCTGTAACAGAATTCTGTTCGAAAGGGCATCACAGAGTGTTAGCATTGTCATTGCACTCAAGGACTTAGGAATGAAAAGGAACAAACAGACAAAAATATTATTTTTTTTTTTATCTCCTGAAATAAAAGTGGACTTGCGAAACAATGACTTGGCTCATAAAGGCATTTGAACAGTTTAAGAAGCTGCCAGGCAAGCAAGAGAGAGGAAGATTTCCAGCTATCAGTGGAATGGTAATGGGATATTTTATTTTTTTTTAAGATAATTCCTCATTTTTGAAGCCAGAAAGCCAAAATGAGCATTTCATTTTAACTCAGTCAGAACACTTTGCTTAGCAACTCAAACTCTCTGTTCATTGCCTTCTTATCAATTTTAGAGTGACCTCCGGGCTTTCAAATTATGAAGACTTCACCACAGGTTTCTCCAGGAAAATCAGATAGCTGGAGGGAAGCCATAAGAGGGAAGCTAATATTTAAACAAACCATGTTGTTTAAATCCAGAGGTCTGGATGATGACATGACAAGATAAAGAAGAAGCTCTCTAAGCAAATTAACAAAGAAAAAAATCTGCTCACAACAGAGAGTTCTCTTTTTCTATGTCACCTTCTGGCGCTCATTTGCAGCTGCTCATGTGCAGCTTCAGAGGAATGAGTAGGAATAAGTTACTCTTGGTCAGTCTCTCCATAGCTATTGTACATGGAGAAGTTCTTAAAATGTAGCAATTAAAGGAAATTCAAGGTGCCCTATTCTAACAGAAAAGGAGCACCTCTCCTATAAAGACAGGCTGAGAAAGTTGGGGTTATTCAGCCTGGAGAAGACAAGGCTCTGGGATCTGACACTGCAAAGCTCAGAAGTTTCCTGAGCTGGAAGTTGAATCCAGAATCCAAACCCTTGAATTAAATAATCCCATGAGATGGATCCTCCAGGGTTGTGTCTTTATTTTACGAGCCTATCTATATATTTGGACTCCACAGCTTCCTGTGACAATGTGTTACAGGATATGAGCTTGGCAAAAAAAAAGCTTCCTCTCATTTATGTTTTTGAAGTCCGTTACTCCAAAAATTCATTGGGTGCTCCATTTAATTGGTAGAAGTTCCTGTTCACTTTCTACCACCTCATCACCCTTCAGGAATTTACAGACCTATTTCACAAGCTGAAGAACAGGGAACCTTTTCTCTGATGTGGCCAAATGATTGTCTCTGTCACCCTTCTCTGAACCAGCGTGTCCTTTCCTGGGAGGAGGGGAGGACAAGCAAAATTGCCAGCACCATTCAAGACGTGGATGCAGTATTTAGCTCTCTCATGTTTTTGTTTTCTTCTAACACACAGATATTTCTGTCGTCTTCTCTTCAGCTCAGTGTTTTTATAGTCATTGCTAATATTTATTATCTCCTTGAGCACTGAGCTGATTTACAGAGAGCTCGACACAAACTCCAAGATCATTTAACCTCTATGCCTCAGTCTATTTAAAAATAAAATAAAAAATCCCTTGCCCTCTAAGATGTGCTGAGTCAATAAGATAAAAGAAACTCAAGAGCAATTTGACTGAAGTAAGTAGTATTACACAGAGCATAATTCAGCTCAGAATATTAAATTAACAGTGCTGTTAGGGCTCATATCTCCAAAAAGATGTATTAATTCAGAAAAAGGGTCATTAAAGTAAGTAAAGTGAACTTCCTACTACATGACTCTGAAGCTGCTGGGGGGCAAGTGACCATTGGGTCAGCTGGCACTGAAACAAAAGCATTAAAGACTAAGGAACTTGCTAATTAAAATGCATTATATGAATAATAAAGCTAAGGTCTGGGACCAAAGATGATGGAGACAGATCTGCAAGCCTTAACCAGAGAGGTATCATTACCAGCTTTCCAGTTCAGCTGGGGCTCTGAAAAGAGACTTGAAGCCCAAGAGAGACTGAATGAAGAGAGTTCCAACCTCCACACCTGCCTTTGGGTCACCCTCTCTACTGAAAATAAATGCGCACACACTTTACCCTATTTCCTCTGGAATGCCACAAATTCTGTAGTGCACAGACCGGTATCCCATCAGCTGATCAGCCACGAAATGGTGTCCCACCTCCAACAGTAAACTGCAAAAACTCTTTCATAAGAAAGTGAGAGAACTCTCTACAGGAGAGCTAGGGCATAATCCACCCTAGACTTGTCTTGGGCTCTTGCCGCTTCAGTATGACTACTAGTTACTGCTTGACCTTAAATTCTCAAAATTTTCAAGCCAGTGAGCCATTTTGGCTCACATGTTTTACAGGCTTAGCTACATCACAATCTGTGTTGGGGAGGGACTCTTTATCAAGGAGTGGAGCAATAGGGAGAAGCGTAATGGTTTTAAACTGAAAGACGGGAGATTTATATTAGATATCAGGAAGAAATTCTTTGCTGTGAGGATAGTGAGGCACTAGAATAGGTGGCCCAGAGAAGCTGTGAATGCCCCATCCCTGGAGGGGTTCAAGACCAGGCTGGATGGGGCTTTGAACAGCCTGGTCTTGTGGGAGATGTCCCTGCCCACGGCAGAGGGGTTGGAACTTGATGATCTTTAAGATTCCTTCCAACCCAAACTATTCTATGATTCTATAAACATACTTCCAATCCCTACAAACGGGCACTTGAAAGTGAAAATGTTTCCTGTCTGTCTATTTATTTATTATTTTCATCATCCTGTTTAGATTTGTAGCGATTCAGGGCAGAAACAACTTGTTAGTAGATGTTTATGTAACATAGCATGGTGGGGCCCAGATCGTGCGGGAGGCCCCTCCATGTTCCTGTGGTACGCATTCTTCTTTGCTACGTGAAGTTACTGCGTGATGAATGAGTCTGGAGCAGACCCAGAGCACCCGACGGGAGGGTGGTGGCGCAACGGCGTTGGCGTAAAGCGCGTTCGAGAATAGGAGGCTGGAGGAGGGCGGCAGGATGAACGGCTTTGCGGCAGCGCGGGGCGCTTTACGGCAGCGCCGCGCATGGCGGCTACCGGCGAGGCCCTCCCTTTAGCTCCCTTCTGGGCGGCGGCGGGGAGCGCGGCCCGGTTCCGCTCTGGGGACGGGCCTCCGCGCTGCCTACAGCCCCCTGTGCGGCCCAGACCTCGGTATAGGGCACAGCTCCGCCACAGGGGGCCGGGCCTCGCTGTAGGTGGCCAAGAAAGCCAACAGCCTCCTGGCCTGTGTCAGGAACAGTGTGGGGAGTAGGGCCCGAGAGGTGATGGTCCCCCTGTACTGGGCACTGGTGAGGCCTCACCTCGAGTACTGTGTCCAGTTTTGGGCCCCCTACCATAAAAAAGACATTGAGGGGCTGGAGCGGGTCCAGAGAAGGGTGACAAAGATGGTGAGGGGTCTGGAGCACAAGTCTTATGAGGAATAGGCTGAGGGAACTGGGGGTGTTCAGCCTGGAGAAGAGGAGGCTGAGGGGAGACCTTCTTGCTCTCTACAACTCCCTGAAAGGAGGGTGTAGAGAGGTGGGGGTCGGTCTCTTCTCCCAAGTCACAGGCGACAGGACACGAGGAAATGGCCTCAAGTTGCGCCAGGGGAGGTTCAGGCTGGATATTAGGAAAAATTTTTTCACTGAAAGGGATCTCAGCCATTGGAATGGGCTGCCCAGGGAGGTGGTTGAGGCACCATCCCTGGAGGTGTTCAAAAGCCGGGTTGATGTAGTGCTGGGAGGTCTGGTTTAGTGATGACGCTCCTTGTTTGTTGTGGGGGTGTCTATTTTTGTCAGTCAGGTTGACGGTTGGCCAAGATGATCTTTAAGGTCCCTTCCAACCTAGAAGATTCTGTGATTCTGTGATTCTGTGAAATGCCAAAGCATGTACACACACACACACACACACAGATAAAAGCAAGTTGTTTGGATTAGCTCTGCAAGACTCACTGCTGCTCTTCAGCCAAACATTGCTGAATGTTTAAACCTTCTTAAATGGTTTTCAAAACATTTTGATCGGCTGCAATTTGCCTCTTTTAAAATGAAAAATAAGGAGGTGGTGTCAGAATAAGGGGCACGTTCCTCTGTCACTGTAGTCACGTATGAAAGAAGTGGTGTCTCAGACAACTTCTTGTCATATCTTTGGATGCAGCAAATATTACCATCAAGATGTGTCTCTAAAGTCATGTACCTCACTAATGTACTTCGAAACACTAAGAGGCTAAACACCGATCTATGCCCTACTGCACTCTGATCCTTCTGCAACAACGTGACTCACTTACCAGTGAAGGGGATTCCACCACAGATGCAGTGATCCCACACCAAGTTTTGGGTATAAGTTTCAGGGGAGACCATTCCCCATGCCACCGGGAGAGGAAATCATGGCTCAGCTGAGCATGCCACCAAGGACCTTGAAAGAGAATAATTATGTAGAGACATCTTTCACATCTTTTCCTAATTACCCAATGAATCTGTCATGGCATTGATCTTTCATGAGCACTGGAGGAAGAGCAAAGGGCAAGCTGCTACCTCCAGGTCAGGAAAGAACCTCTTGTATCACCACCTTCTCTACTGCAGGTCTCCATGTCCAGGCAAAATGAACGTCCTCCTTAGTGTGTAACTTCATACAGAACCTTAGTCTTAGTTTTAATTCCTTTTAAACTCAGGCAGAAACACACCAAAGGAGGAATAAGAAGGTGGAGGTAGCCTCTCTGTTAAGCACCACCCAATACAGCAGCTTTTTTGCCTAAGGGGATAGACAATAACCACAGAAGTATTCCTCCATTCTGGGTGGCCACCAGGTCCCTAAAGCTCCAGCTTCACCTAGGTCCTCACTGGTCCATAGCTAACACACATTCAGAATGCAGTTTTTCTTCCAATAAAGAAACACTCTGCTGTCCTTCCACTCTCTTCATGCAGTCAAGGACTTAAAAAAATTCAAACAATGCCCCAACCCTGACTGTTTTTAATTTTTTTTTTAATCTATTTCTTAGTCAAGATCAACATTTTCTGTAGAGAAAAAAAAAATAATAATCTTGTTGACAGAATACTCAGTTGCTCGCTCCAAGTCTTTTAAGGCCTTTTGGAGGTCTGAACCTTTGGACTCTTGACTGTCTGTAATATGATGCATAAGATATTTGTATACAGCTTTGAGAACTGGTATGGTTATAGTTAGGAAAGTGATTCTCTAGGAACATAAGCCCCTTTCCCCAAAGATCTGTCTCATTGTGTCTTTGAGTCATAGCGGATTCTTTTGCAAGCAAAACTAATATTTTACTCCTGTTGGTTCTGCAGAGCCAAAGCCGTTAATGGAAAAATCATCTCCATTTGGTTCCAGCTCATGCATCATCAACAAAATGGTTGGCCAAATTCCAGTAGCAGAACTTTTGGGGAGGACTTGAGAGGCACACACAAAAGGTTTTCATCCAAAACTGAATTTGTGTCCCTGGTAATTAGGGGAGGGGGAAGCACATCTTTCATTTTTTTAAATCAAATTGATGCAATCTGGAAGCCATTGAGTAAAACCAGAGAGGGAGAGAAAATTTAGAATTTCACCATTTTTATCAAGCCGATTTTCTGATGGATGGCTAGACTTTCATGTGAAAGTGTTTTGTTTTTTTCTGTTCTGGCCTGTGAAAGGCTGCTGGATGTGGAATGAAGGATGTGGAAATGCATCTGTGCCCAGAGATCGATGATATTCATGGCTATTTTCATTTTATTAAGGTTGCAGAATGGTGACATTAAAAGAACACAGCTGGGCCACTTAATGTTTAAAGGTTGGATATAAAAGCCTGGTGTTTCACTTAAATGAAAAGGCAATGGTTGGGTTTTTTTGCAAAAGAATCCGGTCTATATCGTTCTTCAAAGGCTGGAGCTAAAAGTCATCCCCCACAGCAAATGTTGTGATTCTTTTTGTGGTGCATAAAGTTTATGAAGTATTCACAAGTTCTGGGTCCTCTGAGGTTGTTCTATTCTCAAAGCAAGGCAGAGATGAACACAGGAAGGTCTGTAGGTCCATTAATTCCCTTGTTGAACCCTTTCTAGGGCAGGGAAAGTCCCATGTACTCTAAACAGGTAGTCAAAGAGAGAGACAGAGAGCAATCAAGGTTTTAGAGGGAGGCAAGTTCTCAATGGCAAGATTCTTTGGATCACCGTGTCATTGATAAGTTGGAACTGCAACCCTGGCAACCTGGTGCTGGAGGTTTTCTTCCATTTTCCTTGCTTTCTCACATCATTACCCTTCAGCATTGGGTGTTTTGTTATCAACCCCTCACATTTAAGAACCCATTTCATGTTTCCCAGCTCTTCCTCATGGCTTTCCAGGCTGCCTCACAGGGACCACACTTTTGGGATTCCCTGTACTGTTGCTATCCAAGTGTGTAACTTGGATACTTGAGCATCCCAGAACTCTCCAGAATTACTCACCATGGCTTCCTCCTGCAAGTGCCAGACCTTGCCACCCTTTTCTGCTCTGCAATAAGACATCACGTGGAGGGAGAAACCACAAATGCATGTAGATGTCCACAATGCAACCTACACCTTTGTTTTAGTGATCCTGGGCTCCTTTTGTAGTCAGTAGAAAGAAACAGAGAGCTTTAGGTATCAAGTTCTTTGATCTCGTGCCTACCTCAGAATGAGAGGAGCAGTGCCTGAGGAGCATTTATTTCTTTTAGAAAGCTATAAAAGAAGCCTGGGCTGCCTTCACCAGCTGTAGACGTTGGCAAGTCCGATGGCTGCACTTAGTTACAGATCTCCTCGTGCCTCAGTTTACCCAGCACAGGGAATTCAGAGATCTTGGAACACACTGGAGATACAACCAGTGGTTTTTCTTTCCCTCTCAAAATTGAAGTGATTACGAGAGCCAGCTTCGCTCAGAACAAAGCATTTCTATAGCTGGCATTCCTGGTACAAAGAGCTAAGGAGGTTGAAAGCAGCACCAGGTTAATATTCTCACAGAATCACAGAATCACAGAATTGTTTCCTGGTACAAAGAGCTAAGGAGGTTGAAAGGAGCACCAGGTTAATACTCTCATGTAGGTTGACTTTGAAATTTCTGGGATATTTGGCCGTTGGTTTCAATAGTCTCATCCTTACGAACAATTTTACCAACACATTCATCACGTTGATCACGTAGGTTGACTTTGAAATTTCTGGGATATTTGGCCGTTGGTTTCAATAGTCTCATCCTTACGAACAATTTTACCAACACATTCATCACGTTGATTTATATCCAGGCAAGATTTAAGGTTGTTCCAAAAAAAAAAAAGCTAAAATTCTCCTTTAAGATACACTCTTTACGTCTTATAGAGGTCTTATCTCATACTCTACAGAACACCTTTCTCTAGTTAGATTATTTACTTACCAATTTGCTTTCTCTCTTTCTCCCAGGCTTCATATTACTTATGTCAAGTTGGTATCGTGTTCCCCGAGTAAAATTCATTTTTACTGATATTAATGAAGTCCCTTCACTTTAGTAAATGGACAGCCCAGCCCTTGAACCATTCTTTACATCAAATATTTACTGACTCACATCTAGAAGCACTGCAGGGAAGTACCTCTTAATATATTGTGCTCTTTTGACGAAGATTTTATTGACTCAAAATTGATTTTATTGACTCAATGACTGAAGGCATCTCTGGGATGTGAACTGGTAAATGTTATGAGCAGGTAGTGCCCTGGTGGGTAAAGAAACAGCTATAGCAATCTTTAGCAATCAGATGTGAAAGCAACAAGAGGAGATAGGCTCTCTCCTGGGCCTCTTCTCTGATCTCTCCTACTTGACTTTTTTCCCCATTAACCTCTCCCCGTAGTATACCTTGGTATGAAATCTCACACCTGAGAAAGCCATGTATGTTTTCCCAGAAAAGAAATATCAAATGCCTTTTATAAAATCCTGCTGAAGGAGAAAAGAGAAAAAGAGAAAACCCCCTAAAAACAATGACAACAACCAAAGCCCCCTTCACCTCTGAAAATACAGATTTTTAAAAGAGTGAAAAACAGATAGGAGAGGTAAAAAAACACCACTGCAGATGGACTGGAATCGGTAGTAGCTTTAAATCACTTTGATGTCAATCTGCACTTGAGGTTAAAAATTCTCTAACAGGTGACACTGTATTTCATCATTTTTATTTTGTCACTATTTTATCCTTGTGTCAGTTTCCCAAAGCCCACATGTGAAGGGTATCTTCTGAGCTTTCCTCATTCAGTCAGCAACTTCCTTCAATGCTGCTCTAATAAACAGTGTCTCCCTTAAAAGTCTTAACAGATTTATTCCGTGCCTATTCAATTCTAACAGAGTATTGCCACTTCATATTTGCCTTTGAATTTCAAGGTTATGCAAAAAAAAAAAACCCCTTATCCCTGACTGTGTTGTGTAGTAGACTTCAAAATATCCATTTCCAAGATAGGGAGTTTAGTGTCTGACATCTGCAACGTCTCTGACGTTTGTAAAACATTTATCACCGTGTTGTGCGTGTGTCTAGTAGCAGTGATTAATTTGGGAGAAGAAAAGCCTGACAGCAATAAAATAAAACCTTCCACATATATTAAGAGAACGGGAACCACTAAATTCTGCTGAGCTTATAAATATTGGAACTGGCTTGTCCCTTGGAAGTGCTCCAGTGGTTTCATGGGTTGTATCTACACTTGTAAAACAAAAAAGGAAGCTGGAGAGTGAGTCAAGACAGGAGACTTCCATGTTCTCCATTCCCATTCTTTGGTATGAACCTGTATCTGGATATAGATACATCTGAATTCATAAATAAAATGGGTCAGGGTCTTTCCAGGACTCCTGAGGCCAACTGGCACAGCGCGGCCTACAACCCTGCAGCTGAATTCTCCTACTACTTTTAGGTTGTGACAACCTGAAACAGGATATCTTCATGCACTGCATATTAGGAATAGTCCTTGGCTTGCGCAAACCTCAAAAAAGTCCCAGGCAATTGCTGGAAGGATACTAATTGGTATTGGCCAGGGACAAAAGAAATTAACTATTTAGATGACAGAATTCTTGCACTGGGGGAAGTTCCTTGATACTCTTTAACTTATTTGACGAGGGTAGGGAAATGATTCAGCAAAAGCACAATATTTATGGCTATAACGGCAAAATGACTTCTGGGAAGCAGGAGAATGTGAATTGTTTTTAGGAAAGAAAGGACAATGAAGTCTTGTCTACGTTGTGAGTTTTCTCTAGCTCCCAAGCTGTCCCAGAAGGTGTCTGAAATCACGGTGCAAACAAATCCCCAGAATCAATGTTACCACCCCGTTAGTTTTAAGCAGATTTCATGGGTTTATCAGCTCTGTTAGCCAAAAGGACTGCACCTGTGAGTTGTAATGTATTATTCCATGCAAGCAGCCTCGTGAAATAGGGCAGAGCTCTTTCTTTCCCCTCTATAGAGCTGGTGACACAACAAAGAGAGGAGAAAATAATTATTTAAGGCCAAGCATGAAGTATTTGACAGAACAGGGTCTTGATCCCAAGATTTGAGCTAACCCTCTATTGCACTACTTAGTTCTAACTGTGCCCCAGATCTTTTAAAAACAACTTACATTTTGGAAGAAGGGATCACTTGCATAAAGAAGATGACTGGTAGATTTCATTAAACCATAATTTTTCCATTTTCTTTGTATTGGAAGAACAAGGCCTGGAAATAAGGAGTAAGAAGTTCTGAAAGCAGAAAGTCCTAGGATAAAAGGGCGTCCTCAAAACTGTATTTTTTTAAACGTTATTCAAACAAGTCTTATAAATTCTAGTCTGAACTGGAAATCTGGCACAACTTGCGTGGGCAAAATTACCACCTTTCTGCTCAAGACATTGTCTAGTTCCATGTCACAGACCATTAATAATCAGCTCCACCTAAACCAACCATGATTTGCATCTAACCTGTTCTTGAAAATCTAAAATCCTATAATTAAGTTCATTTTCACTTGTTCTGTCCACAGTGGACCAGGGAAAGACAATATTTCTTTGATCTAGTTAGTGATCTTTGAGGTTTTTGAAAACTATTTCCAGGCTTTTCCTCGGCATTTTCTACAGTAAAACTTTGAGTTTTCTTTGCGGGCCATTATTTCTGCTTCTCTGATGCTTCTTCTCACCTCGGTCTGGACCACTTTGACCTTCACTTCAGACTCGAAACAGAATGTAGGACGTATCAGCCTCCTCAGATATTCACAGTATTTTTTTCTGTGTTTCAGCATTCATTAAAGCCTTGCCCATCATTTTCCATATTTTCCACTCTCTTACAACAAAGGAGTTGCATTCAACCACTCCTTTCCTATTCACAAATGTGTGAATGTTGAAACAGTGCTTGGAAAAGTGTGTTGAACTGAAGGAAAGGAACCAAATAAAATAGAGGTTTCATTTTCTCCAAATCTTCTTTAGTCCCTATTAGCCATTAGCTTCCTGCACCTCTAAAATGCTTCTCTGAAAGTCCTCAGATTGAACTGTTGTGTATGTGCTCAGTAAGTACAATAAAATGGACTCTTCTTTCTGTTTGTCTCACTCCAGTACATAACAGGATAAAATATTCAGTTTGGGGAATTTGTCTGAAAAGGTTTGGCAGCCTTCTGAGATTTTTTTGGCCAGTGGGACAATCTGATTTGGCAAACCAGCTAAGAAGTTGTTGAAAGAATTAAACTGTATTATTGGATCAGATGTGATATGGCTGTTTTGCCAGAACTATGTTTTGGAGGTCTCCTTTTCACTGGTGGGTATTTTTCAAATTATACAGGCTAGCTGGCTTTCTTATATGCATATAGTTAAGAAGGTCTTCAGATCCCCCCCTCAACAATGAAGTTGTTAGTCCGAAATAACAACAGAATAATTTTCAAGCGTTCTTTTTTTTTTTCTCAGAAGTTCACATTCAATGTCTAAGTCATTAGGCCTAAATCCTATTGTAAATTCACAGTTTATTTTATGGGTAAAACCCCAGCAGACAGCAGGCCAGCACTTACATAAGTCGCATGTCCTTTATTCTTGCCAGTTCTTGTGCTTGGTTGAGTTTTTCAAGTCTGCAGAGGAGAATGGTTGTTGTCTGAAAGGCTCAGATCAGACACTTTCACTTACTCCCTTGGACAGGAAACTGCTTCCCCTTGAGGATTTTCCATAAGGAATGTGTCCCTCAAGTCACTTTCATGCTTGCAAGGGTCCTAACTGAAAAAAACAGGGTGCTCTTTGGGAAATGTAGGGCATCAATCACAGCTTATATTGGACAACAAAGTCGCAATGAGACTTTTACAGGGAGCAGGGGGACAGTGGGTTCTTTCAGAAAATCTGAAGTTCACCTTCTGAGAGGTTGGTCTGACAACCTGGGGTTGAACATATTGTCTTTGGTAAATGCAGGAGCTGTCATGCACCAGATAAAATGCTTAGGGATTATTGCTATTGCTTTTCTTTTAATCCAGGTCTGAACCCCCCTAGGAGGGAAAAGGCCACCTTTTATTCCAACATAGAATCATAGAATCATAGAATCACAGTTTATTGCTATTGCTTTTCTTTTAATCCAAGTCTGAACCCCCCTAGGAGGGAAAAGACCACCTTTTATTCCAACATGGCTGCATCACATTCAGCCTTAGCTTCTATTCAGTCCTTGAGCTCATGCTTCATCTTTAATTAACTTTTCAGCCTTAGCTTCTATTCAGTTCTTGAGCTCATGCTTCATCTTTAATTAACTTCTAGGTTTCATAGGTGCCAGAATGATGTAAGAACATACATTCACAGAAAATCCAGTGGTTTCATATCTCTTTTTCTGCTAGTTAGCCCTGTTTAATGAGATTAACCTAGAATGTATATAAAGGCCACCTTGGTAGGTGGGTATTAATTCAGATGTGCCACCAATCCAGTCCTCATTTCTCAAGTCCTCTGGTTGGTTTTTGGTAAATATATCTCTTTTGCTCTCTCTTATGCAGCCTTGGAAATGGGTTATAAGTGACCGCATTGTTTCATATCTCTAAAAATGAGAAGAGTGAAATGTGGCCGACCTTCAGCATTATCCTGACGATCTCCCAAATGTTAGGTGTAAAACCAAACCTCAGAGATACAGGGTCTTTGTAACACCAAGGCCATGGACCTGGTTGATCTCAGTTGTGTGGTAAATATCCCAGCAGAGATCTCTGCTGGAATCTGTGTGCAGGGATGGGAAACACAGCAGTTTATTCAAGCTCCACCATCTCTTTCGTTGTTTTTTGGTAAATATATTTCTTTTGCTCTGTTTTATGCAGCCTTGGAAGTGGGTTATAACTGACCCCATTGTTTCATATCTCTAAAAATGAGAACAGTGAAATGTGGCCAACCTTCAGCATTATCCTGACGATCTGCCAAATGTTAGGTGTAAAACCAAACCTCAGAGATACAGGGTCTTTGTAACACCAAGGCCATGGACCTGGTTGATCTCAGTTGTGTGGTAAATATCCCAGCAGAGATATCTGCTGGAATCTGTGTGCAGGGATGGGAAACACAGCAGTTTATTCAAGCTCCACCATCTCTTTCACTCTCAAAGAAAGAAGAGTCTCAGCAGCTTTTTTATTTCCTCTGTAACAAGGCTAATAATACTCTGAAAGTGCAAATAATACTCTGAAAGTGCAAATAAAGCTTTTCAATACAAGAACAGCACCAGAAATTCCTTCAATGGGTAATTTTTCTAATATTTAAAGCTGGTACCTTACAATTCTGCAGCAATCAAGGAAGCTCATGAGTCACTATTTCAAATAACTAGAGGACACGAGGTCTCAGAAACTCCAAATAAGTTTCTTTCCAATCAGATGCGGACAAATCATTCTATTGAAATAACTTCCCATTTGTCCTCAAAAAACCCAAAATGTGTTGCTGTTGAGAAGATTATTATTTTTTTTCCAACTGTTCAGAAAAAAATCTGGATGGTAATGTTAAATTAAATTGAGTCCCTTTCTTTACTTTGAGGTTCAGTTTTACAGTTGCTTGTCTCAGGATGCCACCACTGGACTGTGAGGATCGATTTTATGGGCATCAGAAATCACACATAGGGCAGCTCTTGGACACACAAATGAGTGAAAATTGGGAATTAAGCTCAGGATCCTTCTCTAAAAGAAGGAAAAGGAGGAGAGGAAAGCATGGTATTGATTTAGGCTTGGTAGGCAGACATCTGTAGCATGGACTTAACTCTGATAGGTAGTGGGGAACCTTAACAGAGCTATGGCAGGATTGACGTTACATGGCTCTGTGGGCAATGGTGTGGACTTGTAAAACACTGTACAAAAAGCAAAGCTTTTCACAGAGAATCACAGAATCGTAGTGGTTGGAAGGGACCTCAGAGATCATCGAGTCCAACCACCAAAAAACACAAAAACAAACAAAAAAAAAAAAAAAAAAAAAAAAAAAAAAAAAAAAAAACAACCCACAAAAAACCACAAACCACCACCCACCACCTAAACACACAACAACATCCACCAAACCAAAAACCATCACCCACCCACACAGCACCCCACCACAAACCAGTAATCTTGGGCACTAGAGCATGCCCTGAAGAGCCATGTCTACACGTTTCTTAAATACCTCCAGGGATGGTGACTCCACCACCTCCCTGGGCAGCCCATTCCAATGCTGGATAACCCTTTCAGTAAAGAAATGTTTCCTAATATCCAACCTGAACTTCCCCTGGCGCAACTTGAAGCCATTACCCCTTGTCCTATCATCTGTAACTTGGAAGAAGAGACCGACCCCCGTCTCTCTACACCCTCCTCTCAGGTACTTGTACAGAGCGATAAGGTCTCCCCTCAGTCTCCTCTTCCCCAGACTGAATTTTGTCTCAAAGTATCAGGGAGCAACATACCTAACAAGCCCACAAAAGAAGAGACAACCCCATGTATGTGGGGTCTGCCATCATCTACAAATTCCACCAGCAGTTCCTGCAACTGTTAACATTTACTGTTTTTGTATCAGCAACTCAACAAGACCAGGAGATGGGCCAAACATTGTTCTAATACCACCTATGCTATTCATTTTTTAGCTCAGTCTCTAACATGGTTTTGGCCCAGGTCAACTAATGTCTTCCAAAAAAACAATTCCTGGGTATTGTTCAGGCGTTATCACAAGCCAGGAATCCTTCCAGCTGCACAACTTGGATGCAATCAGACTGTTTCAGATTTCAGCTTCGTGGATGGACGCCCTGGTGGGGCAGATGGTTTCTGGACCAGGGAATGGGTGCTGGCTCATATCTTTACCAGCGTAGGTGCATCCTCTGAGTGCGATGAGAACCGGATTTGTGCCCAGAGTTGACAAGTGTGTATCCAAAATTGGACTGTTCTTCATTATGTTACGGCCATTAATAGCTGGACTGTGAGAGTCAAGGTGTTGGATGTGTACATCTGTGCTTCTACTATTACCATATGTCTGGGTCTTTCTTTTTTTTTTGCCTGGAAATTTTTTCCTCATATATGTCAGGCTGCTTACTATCTCCTTCCTTGGACCAGTGAACTTCTTTGCCCTTTCCCAGCTGTCTAGCCTAGCACTGTCTAACCACAGTTACTTTTGAAGTCAAAGCTGCAGCTCTGCTCCCTCTAGCCCTGAATTTCTAGTTTTTTTCCTATTGCTGTCCATCTCTGTGGGAGGTTCTTTTTACCCTGCCCCTGTACAGCTCTGTCCCACCTAGAATTCATTTCTCTGCCATACACACCTCAGCAAGGGGCCAGGCTAAGATCACTAGGATCCAAAGCAAGATTTAAAGGTGCATACTCTCAGCTATGTTCAGTTTTGGAGTCCTCACTCCAAGAAAGACACTGAGGTGCTGGACCGTGTCCAGAGAAGGGCAATGAAGCTGGTGAGGAGTCTGGAGCACAAGTCTTATGAGGAGCAGCTGAGGGAACTGGGGTTCTTCAGCCTGGAGAAAAGGAGGCTGAGGGGAGACCTTCTGGCTCTCTACAACTTCCTGAAAGGAGAGTGTAGTGAGGGAGTAATTGGTCTCTTCTCCCAAGGAACAGGTGATTAACTTCCTGAAAGGAGAGTGTAGTGAGGGGGGAATTGGTCTCTTCTCCCAAGGAACAGGTGATAAAACAAGAGGAAATGGCCCCAAGTTGCGCCAGGGGAGGTTTAGATTGGATATTACAGAATCACAGAATCTTCTAGGTTGGAAGGGACCTTAAAGATCATCTTGTCCAACCGTCAACCTGACTGACAAAAATAGACACCCACACAACAAACAAGGAGCATCATCACTAAACCATACCTCCCAGCACTTCATTAACCCGTCTTTTGAACACCTCCAGGGATGGGGCCTCAACCACCTCCCTGGGCAGCCCATTCCAAGGGCTGAGAACCCTTTCAGTGAAAAAATTTTTCCTAATATCCAGCCTGAGGAAACATTTCTTCACAGAAAAGGTTATCAAGCATTGGAACAGTCTGTCCAGGGAAGTGGTGGAGTCACCATCCCTGGAGGTATGTGACAGACATGTAGACGTGGTGCTGAGGGACACAGTTGTGACAAACATGTAGACGTGGTGCTGAGGGACACAGTTTAGCAGTGGACTTGGCAGAGTTTTGCTAATGGTTGGACTTGAAGATCTTAAAGGTCTTTTCCAACCTAAATGATTCTACGATCCTATGAAAAGCAAATATAACTGTTTAACCAAATGAAAAAGCTTTATTTGTCCTTCTTGATCATATCACATCTGAACTCAAAGAACCAAATCAGGGTGCTGACCTCTTCCCCCCTGTCCCTCTCATACCCTCCCTCAGTGAACTAGGCTCAGTCCCATGCTTCTCACGCATTCACCAGCTCTCCAGTCCCATGAAAGCAAAGTCCTGCCCCCTTCCCCTTCTCACATCCGCTGTGGACATCTCCCTTCCAATGCTTTCAGGTGCAAAATCCACCACAAGCTGCTGGTTTGACGTGAGGAATGGAAGCTTGGGTGGGTCACGTCTTTCCAAGCCCTGCAAATTATAGGGCCCCAGACAATTGCTTTGTACCTAAAGCAAGTTCTGGCTCAGGTCTTGTTGGTTCAAGGAATCCTTTCCGGAAGGGGGCTTGTTTGCAGGCTGTACTCCTACACTCCACATCTGCCTTTGGGAATGTCTATTCACAGCCTCTCCATCCAGCTCATTTCCTCACAGCCGGCTGTTAAAACAACCCCTCATGGGCTGATAAGGACCATTCTGGCAAAGAGGTCAGCTTGTTTCTATCCCTGCAGTGTCCATGCTGAGTTGTGTCCGTTCCTTCCTCTCTTGCCCCTTGGACCTCAAGGGCTTCATAGCCTGAAACTCATTTATCCATCACGTAATTCATCCTGTTCAGGGAAGATGGGATTTCAGAAGGACCTCAGGGTGTACATCTGGAGGTGTGGGAGAACTTGTGATTCAGACCTGGTATGGGTGGCAGGCAGCAGAAAGCTTGTAAGGCTCTGGTGTTTACCACAACAGAGACAGCAGCATTAAAAAACTATTCTTTTGGACTCTTTCTTTCAACTTTATGTCTCCAGTGTGGAAATGGAAAGCAACAAATGCCTGCTATGTTTCTAAACATGCATCAAAGATTGTTGGTTTGATCCCCCCAAAAAGGTCTGAGGCAATCAAAGCCATATCTGTTTCTTGCACAGGATGAAGATGGTCCCATGGAGCACATAGATCTCCTGGAAAGTGCTTCATGGAGCTGAAGGGCTCGTACTCCTCAGATGCTGTTTGCTGTTGCCTTATAGTCTGTGCTCTCCAAGAGAGAGGTTCCCCAGGAGAGACATTTCCCAAAGGCACTGCCGTGGACAACATCTGCCTGGTATCTCTCTTTCTCAACCATGTCACCACCCAGTGCATCAGCTCAGCCCAGCTTCGTACCTCTCTGACTAAGAGAGAAAATGAAAAGGGGAAATGTGTGTTAAGCCCTTTCATTAATGACCAGAGACATACAACACAAGTGACCCTCAGTGAACGTGTCCTCCCCCTCGTCCGTGTATCTGCTGTCCCCAGTAGCTCACCTCCCACTACACATTCCAGCCAGGATAGGACTTGGACCCTACACAGCAGTTCTGTCCCTCTCCCAGCTCGGCGACTCATCAGACAGAAAGCCACAGAAATTAAACGATTAGTCTTTATTTCTATACACATGGGGCATTGATCCTGGGGTCTGTTTTATGGGCTGGGGAGGGGGGAAATGGGATGGGGACAGGGTAGGGGAGAGCATGAGTGTGTTTCATTTATAAAGTCAAGCCCTGTTCTAGTGAAAATGGAAGTTCCTGTTTCATTCCCTCTGTATTAAACTCCCTGTCCTCTTACAGGAAGTCTTAATAAAGTCTCCGGGGATGTTTAAAAGGAATTTTAAAAAATCATAATCCCCATATGGAAGCATTGGCATCGGTAAGATACACCACTGTGTGATAGCATGGAGCCAGGGAATATTTGAAAGCCTGTAAAATAAACTCATTAAACTGGTATTCTGAATGCGTCGCCTATGGAGAAAGCCCTCCATAAGCTACTTCCTATCTCTTGAGCAAAGAAAAAGATGTGACTGAGTTTCAGAGCTGAGCAGTTTGAGGCCGGGATGGAGGGAGAGGAGCACTACAGTAGGAGGAAGGACAAACAGGGGGGTACAGACCCTCACTGCAAAGCACAGAGCTGACTTTCTGCTTCAGGGAGTTTTGTTTCTAAGCCATCCCTCCTCATATGAAGGAGCAGTCCAGAGGTAATACGGTCAGGCACAGACAGACTTTTCATGTGCAAGGGGATGGCAAGAGTCTTCATATGTTAGAAATGGTACCAGGTAGAGACCACCACAATGTGTTTCAGTTTTTGAGAGACAGCAAGGCAGGACCAGCCACCAAAGTGCTTGGAAGTGAGGGCTCCACGTGGCTGCAAACCCCATGGAACAAACAAGACCCACCAGAGAGGATCTTAAGAATAGTCTATCTGTCCAAAGGCCACCAAAATCCAGTAACCCACTGGCATTTGACTAGCTAAAAGTCCCTGCAGCTCAGTGTCTTGTCTTGGATGGTAGCACAAAATGTCCAGAAAATGCAAAACTAACAGGTCAAATATGGACTGAAGATTTTCCTGGAGGACTCTCCCGGTCTTGATGTAAAAGGAGACTTTCTTTTCCTTAGAATCACAGACTCAAGAGAGCTGTGAGTAACAGCCCAAGGAAAGGCAAATTACCAAAGTCATTATGTCTTGTTTTCCTTTTTCCCTTCACTCTCCTCAAAGCAAAATGAGTTTCTCCAGTGCACTGTATCACCTCTTCAGTTTCTCAACAGCAGATTTTGAAAGCGAACACGCATTTCTATTGTGTCTTAAATAGGAGAATTTCTATTGTGTCCTATGACCTCCCTGCAAATAACTTTTATTTTAACAGGCAGTTTTATGGTAAGAGAAGATAGCGAAGTTCAGGGAGGTTTCACCACTATTATTTTAGATCAAATCCCTGGAGCGTCTTAAGAAGGAACTGTGCACAAAGCCCTCTTTCACAAGATTGGTGCTCAGGTCCCATCTATTGTCCCATATTTTGCTTCTGACATTAAGCAGATTGCCTTTTGTGCCCCAGTTACCCTGCGTGACACTTCTCAGTCTGCAGGAGTCCAGACCAAGGGACTCAGCTCATCATGGGACTCAGCAAACGAAGATGATGTATTTCCTTTAGCCAGAAAAGATTAGGACGATAAAAGCCTTTTTGGGTCTATGTGTAGAAATGAGGGGAGTGCCATGGAGAATGCCATATGAAATTAGGAACAGTAGAGAGCCAGAGTTATCTCACAGTTATTGTCTAATGCATCTCCAAGACACCTTAGGGGTTCTGGAGTTACACTTCTTGAGGGTGTTTAGCTGGCCCAGTGCTTTTGCAGGAACATGCTCAAAACCCCCTAGTTTCTCCCTCCACCCTCCTCCCCCCCAAAAAAAAGAAGGAAAGAAAAATAGGGAAAGGAGAACTTTTGCAGCTCTTTCTTTCTGAAAAAGACCCTTTTCTCTAAGCCTACACAACCCCTTTGAAAATGGACACCCAGGTTAATGGTATAAAGAGCAACCTGACCTACGGATGCAAAGCTTCATCTCCAATCCTAGAAACATTCAGGGGTTGATCCTTTTCTGTTTTGGCCACTGGAAGGAAAAAAAAACCATGGTTTTAACAGCTCTGCCTCAGGTTTGGGACCCCAGATGTCACCTGGTGGAAGGGGGAATCTCCCAGTCCCAGTGAAGACCTTGTTTGTTCTCCATGGGTCTAACCAGGTGATCCAGATTTCTTCTTTGCTACCTCTCAAAAGGGAGCTGGGCACAGGAGTTTTCTTTCTGTAAGACACTTCTAATATTCAGGTCTGTATAATTAAATCAATGAGAAACAGCAGTTGTTGTTCAGAGTCCTACAGTGTAAGAAAGTACACAAAGAGAGATCAAAAAGCCCATACTTCTCCTTGAGAGCCTCTGGGGCAGCTGCAATTTCTCCAGAGGACTTCATTCTCTGCAGTTTAATGGTGAAAAGATATCATGAATTTACCTAGCCATAGACGCACCTCGTCTGTAGTATCTCCTGGCAGATCAGAACCTGTGCTTAGTTTTTCACTGCTTTTCATTAATACTAAAAGCAAAACCAACAAGGAAAAGGGAGCGGGAGGAAAATAAAATGGACAGCTTTTTCATGGGCTTCTTTCCCAAAGAAACCAGGAATTAAATTAAAAAAAACTTCAGCTTCCTATTTCCTCTATCGACCTGCCTATCCAGATTTATGAGCCTTACCTCATCCTCTTGGGTTACACCTGGATAAGGTTTTATCCACCAAAGCCAATGACTATTTTCTTGATGTCTCTTACCTCAATAGTGTCTTTGGGGTATTAAGCTGCTGTCAGCTGCACTCTTACCTCTATTAACCAGTGGAAGAGTAATACTGGAAGAAAATATGATGGCTCAGGTAGATAAACCAATGCCAGGACAGTCACCTTTAGACCAAAGAAGAGATGTTACCAAAGCCACGCTTGATTTAACACCACAAATAAAACAAAATATATCCAGCACAAATTAGCTTTAAAACTGTCCTCAGACACTACAGAGGAAGAACAAGGTCCCCACTAGTGGAAAATTATGGACTATGTCGAGCAGGAGATCTTGCGAGTCCTTCCTAGTCCTGGCTCTGTAGTATCTCAGTTTCTTTTCTCCACACCACCTTGCCATGCACACACCATTAGATTAATCTAATCAAACAGAGCTACTGGCATTACTACCTGGATATCTGAGTCTTGGGTCTTAAATCCTGCTTTTGGCCTCTGGGATTTCTGGTCTCACTTATGTTTTCGGAGAAATCAGCATTATCTCCAATCTTGTCATTAACGATTCCTTTTGCAAAGCTTCAGCAGCTGTGGATGTAATTTTTCCAATGCAATTTCTCCATCTGGTGGTGTAAAAAGCAGCTCCCAAAGCTGCTGCTGGTCAGTGTACTCCACTCCAATAGTGCTATTTTACACCCATCCTAGCTTTCAGATCTCAGCTGACCACTGTGATATGAGCCAGGAGAAAACACACACCAGTTTTGGACCATGCCTATAAATTTACTTCCCCCTAGGCCCATCTCAGACATTATGATAAGTTTTGTTAGGCAGGACGTTTCCCTAAAAGTCAGCAACCCCCAGTGCTGTATTCCCTTCATTCCACCATACACTGTCACTCTGACAACTTAGAAACGCATTGATAAATCCCTTGTGTGACCCAGGGGCTGGTCCTTCACAGAAGAGAAACACTGTTTTTTTAACACAACATCTTTTTTCTTTTTTTTTTTCAGTAAGACATGGCCATAAACAAGTGATCTGTTACGTAAGACTTCGAATGTATTTGCTGCCTGGTCTTGGCAGAAATTAATTACGACGAATTGCAAAGGCTGCAATGGTCCTGATGCAGGGGTTTATTTAATTTTTTTTTTTTTTTTTTTTGGTGTGAGAGTGAGTGGTTGTATTGGGCTTAGGGAAAGAGCTATTTTATTCTGTGATAATGTGAGATTAATGTGAGATAATGTGAGATTAATGTGAGGTAATGTGAGATTCTGTGAGATTAATGACAAAGTGAAGGGGCAGATTTTCTTCACTGGACCTTTGAGATCAGGAATAGATCCACTCCTCTCTCCCCAAAAAGGTACAGACTGAGTCAGCATCTTCATTCTGCACATCCTACAGAGCATTAATAGCAGGATTAACAGCACTGCACCCTGTTTCCAGCTGCAGGAGAAGGGAGCACCATCCCCACACATCTTCAGCCTTTGAAAAATTAGGGGTAGGAATGAGATTCAGACTTAAACACGAATGTCTCTAAGGTACATATTCACACCCATCATTGAGTATCATTGCAGTGGCTGGAGATTTAGGGCTCCAACCATTTGTCTGTATGTACAGGGCAGAATTTCTGGCCCCAACTTCTCTAACACAGCAGGTCCTACCTGGAGGCAGTGAACTGTCACCATTCATGGTCTTAATAAATATTTCTGTGGTTGTAAACATCTTTCCCATCCTTGCTCCTCAAGTCTTACACCACCTCTTCAGTAGCTCCTGTCCTTTTATGAGCTGGCTGACCTCATTAACGCAGCAGAACACGTTCTTGGTTTTGCTGGGTTCACTTTCTACCAGGATGGGTTGGGTAGACGAGAGAGGGGGAAAGGAAAGGTGGGAGAAATGAGAAATATCTTTGCAGGGACAGATCATCTCTCTGTGTTGAAACTACAGGGTGAATAGAAAGGAGTGGGATTAATATAAATTCAACTCATGGGGCCTCAGCTGAATAAACTACTGGAGATAACTCCCTCCTTGCCCCATGGAGCAGACAAAGCCATGCCAGTGTATATATTCACAGACAGTGTATACACCAGGGACAATAGGTAGAGCTTTAGTCATCACAATAACTTGCAAACTACTCCCATCAGCTTTTTTAGCTAAATACCCCGTGGCTGTTAATCTTGAGGCATAAATTACTGAGATATTTACAAAACACAGTAGGAGAAAAACTGCTCCCGATAAAGCTACTCTTCCGAATTTTCCAGGAGGTGAGATAAACAGCAGCCACATGAAAGTGTAGCAAAATCCCTGGTTTCAAAACTGCTTGGGGAGAGAGTGAGGCCATGAATACGTTCAGCCCTGCTCCTCTGAGACCCTGAGTTTTCTGCTGCAACATGCTGAGCATCTCCAATCCCAGTCATCCCAGTGGGGTCTTGTCGTCTGCTGCCTTTCCTGAAGGGATGACGAACTGAGGACAGTTACTGCCTCCAGCAGCACAGATGCAGTCTGCTTTTTTTTATTCTGTGCACATCCTCCTGCCACCTGATTTATTTGTCTTTCATCAGAAAAGAGGAAAAGGTGGTTAAATCTTCTGGGAGATAATGCAGTTCTTTGTATTTTCTTCAGCAGCCCAGAGAAAGAGGCATCTGAGAAGGAAGGAAAGCTTTTTTCCCATGTGTCCAAGCCCCCTTTCCGAAAACACATGAGCTATGGCGTAGAAAACTCCATTCTTTGGGTTTCAGCATTCAGAATTCACTTAATCCCTAAAATTACGCACGTGCAAGTCCTATTTAGGAGGAGAAGAGCGCTAGTGCAAACTCCTTCAGGTGTTTGGAGGACGAATCATGTCCTCCAATTAGTTTAGATCTTCATCTCTGTGCGTTCTCTGCTAGTGCAAATTCCTTCAGGTCCTCAGGAAGAATGAATTTTAAACGAATCATGTCCTCCAGTTAGTTTAGATCTTCATCTCTGTGCGTTCTCATATTTATCCAAAGCCACTCTCCTCACTCCAGGCTCTAGTTGTTGTTATGGTAGCTCTGCACCATGCAATTTATTTACAAGATACTGTGTAGCCAGGTTTTACTTTGGTTGACAAAAAAACCCAGTGGCTTGGTCTTCAAAAGGTAACGTGTAGCCAAATAGCCAGGTTTTACTTTGGTTGACAAAAAAAAAAACAGTGGCTTGGTCTTCAAAAGGTAATAAATTCTTGCATGCAGTGGCACTCAACAGCCTGAGTAGATGGACACCATGTCCTGTCTGCTCCCAGAGCTCTACCCATGGTGATTTGACAGTGTCCTCCCTGACAGACCTCCAGCACTGTCTTTCAGCAAGATCACTTCTTCTTTCCTGGGGCTTTGGCATTCCCACCAGCCTTGCCATTAGTTTTGGTGCTTCCTCCTGATTTTGCTGCTTCACCATCTTTTTCACCTTTCTTCCCGCCTCCTTGTTTTTTGTCATTAGTGTCCTTTCCTCCCTTTCCTCCCTTTTCTCCTTTTTCTCCCTTTTCTCCTTTCTCTCCTTTTTCTCCCTTTTCTCCTTCTTTCTTTTTGGCCCCATCCTTCCCTTCTTTCTTGGATCCTTCTTTCTGGTCCTTTTCACCATCCTTCTTCTTGGAGTCTTTGGATGCATCTTTCTTACCCTGAGCCTTGTCCACTTTTCCAGACACAGTGGGAACTTCTTCTTCTTCCTTTTTTTCTTCTGCAACCTGAGCTGTACACAAGAATGGAAAAAGAAAACAGGAAAGCAGTTAACTTGGATTGCTACTAGCCAGGAAGAGGGCAAAACTCTTGCTCCCTGCTGGCAAATCTTGGACAAAGGGAAAATACTTCTACTGGTGCTTTGTCCATACAACTGTTTTCCTCACTGACTACCAGATTTTTGTGTCTTTCTTTTGAAAGACAGGAAAATGGGATAAAGCAAAACTGATAATTTCAAAAGCTGAGTTGTGAATCTGTTGGAGGAAATGGCTCCTGTTGGTAGGAACTGATCCATGAACATTATAAGCACAGGCCATGAGCATTTCCCAGTAGACATTCAGTGTGGAGTTGTCTCCTTCCACAAGAAGGAACACAAACATCTCTTATGCAATTCAGTACAGACCTAACTTGGTTTTGCTTTGGTGTTTATTGTTATTATTGTTGGTTGGCTTTTCTAATTCTTTGTTTTCCTCTACGGGATGTATCTCCTGCAGCTGAGAGTGGACAGTAGGGATTCTGCTGGGGATCTTTGCTCTCAGAGATGAACAAGCAGAAGATGGCTTGCCTGGTGCAGGGCTACAAAGTACACTTAGTTTGTGTCCTGTCCACATCCAGTCACTATGGGACTGGCTTTCTACCTCCATCACTGTAATTAATGGTGTAGAGTAATTAGCTGTAGTGCACTGTAGGCTCTGTTTTGGTATGTTTTAACACAAAAGCCATATTAGTTACAGGAAGCTTATAATACCCTTACTTATAAAATATTTTTACTTAGGAATACCTTGGATTCAGTGCCCACATTTCAGGTGAGAAGACTCATCCACTGGATCTACAGACTTTAATTATTCTGACACAGAATTTGGTAGCAGAAATCTTGTCCTCATCTTTCTTATTTTTCCTCTACTGAAAGTGGTTCATTTTCTCAAATTATGTTTGATGCACTGAGCTCTCATCTCAAGATGCAACTTGACACTTAAACACAGATCATATTTCGTATATTTCTTACGGAAATTATTGCCCTTTGCTCAAGGCCAGCAGAGTATAGTTTTGCAAAAACAAGTGAAAATGTGTTAAGTTTCCCATGACCTCCTTCTCTGAAAATCCCCAATATAGGACTCAGAAATGTAAGTAGATAACTGTGTTAACACAACTTAATAATTAAAATCAGACAAGATGTAAAAATGACCTGGGAGTGCTCCCAGGAAGCGTAGGATGGTTAGTCACAGTTTAGCTTTCTTCAGCTGGTACCTAGACTAAGTCAAATTATTTTATGTTTGTCACATGGTAAGGAAAGATGAAGGTGAAGGATTCTTTATCAGGGAGTGTAGTGATAGGATGGGGGGTAATGGCTTCAAACTGAAAAAGGGGAGATTTAGATGAGATATCAGGAAGAAATTCTTTAGTGTGAGGGTGGTGAGGCACTGGAACAGGTTGCCCAGAGAAGTTGTGGCTGCCAAATCCTTGGAGGGGTTCAAGGCCAAGTTGGATGGGGCTTAGAGCAACCTGGGCTGGTGGGAGGTGTCCCTGCCCAGGGCAGGGGTTGGAGCTCATTGATATTTAAGGTCCCTTCTAACCCGAGCCATTCTACAATTCTATGCTTTGACCTTGGGAAGTGGCAATACATTTGTGCATACAAATGGGAGTAGAACAATACAGACTCTTTCTTACAACCACAAGAAAAATCCTGACATCTCATATAAAACAAAGGAGGTGGAAGAATAAAAAAACCCCAAAACCTAAATCAACAAACCCACTACATTTTCTGCTTCCTTAACAAATATGGTAGAAAACAGGTAAACTCCCCAAAAATGTCAGCTGGAGCAGCCTCAGAGCAGAACACCTGAAGATCTCCCAGGCCATGGACCCAGACAGGACATCTCCACCTAAAGCAAGGGCCAAGTGCTGCTTGTACTTCTCCCACAGGCTGGGAGACAGAGGACAAATGCATAAATTCATATATAACATTTTATACACTGAACCCTGAAGTCCATTTTATTTATGTCCACTAAAAGGGCTTGCCATATATGACACTCAAAAGAGTGCGTGGAGAGCCTTTTGGCAGTTTGAATATTCCATCATAGTAAACGTGAAGTAGGGTAAAATAATGCCAAGGAAGGAGAGCATTTAAGCATTGTAATATATTCATGATTAATAGCATTTGACACTTACAAATCTTTAAAGCATTTAATGGCCACTCAGCAATTAAAATCACTCAGGTCATCTCTCTGGCCTTGACTGGGTCTGCCGGGGGTTGTCACAGTGTAAGTTTATGAATAGTTGACAAATACATACATTATATTTCATTACTCCCTAAATCAAGCAGGGTTGCCAAATGTCAGAGGCAGAGCATCACCCTCCGTACAGATGAAAACAACAGCACAGAGATGAAGCCCGAAGCTTTGCATATTTTTCATTACAACACATAAATCACGTAGCGAAAATTTTTCTGGGGACAGGATGCAGGCTAATGTCAGAAAGAGGGCAAACCAGAGGGTTTGACCACCCAGAGCTTTTGGATGTAACACTTTAGGCGCTGACAGCTGAGTCAGTCCTTTTGGGTCCCCAAGACTGGGGACGTACAGGCATTTTTAAGGCACGATTTACCTCTTCCACTTTAGCACCTCCCCTACTGTGGAAGGAATCACATCCTTTTTATTTTCCGCTCTGTATAAAGGGATAAATTTGAGACAACTAGTGCTGATGCAGATTTTTCCATAGATGTGGGTAATCTATTTGTGGCTAGATGTCTCCCACCCCAGTGCCTTCACACCCAAGTCCTTCAGGGCAACTTGGGGAGATGTATATCTGACCCCAGAGGACTTGGAGCTTCAGAGCAGATGTATTTATGAGCCACTACCAGACATCAGCAGGCTCTCAGCAATATGTTATCCACCTGCCTCATACCCTGCACTGTGCCAGGACCATAATTCTGGGATTCTCAAAATCTCAAACAGTGGTCAGCTATTCAACTTGCACATTTAGCTGGACAAAAAGTTTAGGTAGTCTTTATGGTGCAGCTGACTTCCCATAAATTGCTTTCTCCGGGTAATTTATTCATGAGTTCACGTTGCAATAATTTACCACAATCTGATTAACTCTATACCAAAACAGCTAGCCTTTGGGTGGAGCACATGTATGTGTTAGTGGATTGTAAAGGTTGCTTACTGGAGATCAAAATTAGCATTCTGGGGTGAAACAGTCATTCTGCTGCCCAAATACCCTTTCTGTTGCTTCTGGATATTCTCATCCTTCATTTATTGGTTTTCCAGCTATAACAGCCAGGCAGGAAGAGGATGCAGCAGCAAATGACTGAATTTGGCTTTCTGCTGTGTACAGGCGTGATCCTTCACACCCTCTGGGATCTACTGTTAGCTGGTCCTTACAAAGCCAGAATGTGGTCTTTTGGGCAGGAAATTGAAGGATACAACACTAAGCACTTCCATGTGTGGTAGCTCATAAATGTAAGAGTGCATTAACTAGACTTTTGGATGACTTTTGACTTTAAAGTAGGTCAAGAGAATTTCACTGTATGGACAAGGGCTTATCCATGCCAACTGGGTTCAGCTCCAGAGAGTGGTCTGGCCATCCTCAGTTTATACTGTAGGCGTGGTCAGGTGTCTGAAAACCTCTGAAATACTGATGTATGTGCAAGTTCCTACTGTTAAGCACTTTGTTCTGCATTTTGCTGATGTAGGACTAAATTTCTACAATTTTTGTTCTGGTTTTTTGCTGATGTAGGACTAAATTTCTACAATTATGTTCGCTACCTCTTTCACCAGTTTTATGGTCTGAAGCATCACATTTTGAGTCAAGGAAACTCCCAGTTCCCATGAAGCTACAGACCACAGGGCTTGCAGAGAAACAGGAAAGAGGAAAAAAAAAAATCATAAAAAGGTATCGAGAAAACAGAGGTGAAGTGCAGAAAGGGAACTGAGAAGCAGATAGTCCAAGGTATGATGGATCTCATCAGAAAAGAGAAGCCATAGACAGACAGACAGGAAGGCAGTCCCCTAATTTCCTTGCAGGGCCATTTCATCTTCTTCTTTCACCACAGGCAGGGAGTTGAGAGGTCTGGACTGGACATGACCAGAGAGAGTTAGGAGAGTTTCAGTAGAGCCTAGGGTACAGAATCAGGAGAGATGAGTGAGAGGAGCAGAGACCAGTGACAGAAATACTCTTGGCCATCCAAATGGGGTGAGCCATTTATGGGTAATGTGAAACTCTAACAACTCTTTTTTTTCCTTACTGATACCATCACCACCCCCCAACCCAGGAACTCATCCTTCAAATGAATCAGAATCTCTGGAAATTTTAAAACATGAACTTCAAAGGAATGACCATGACTTGTACCACTGGAGAAATTGTCCCTTTCATCTAAATGACCTAATCTTCCACAGACACTGCAGGTTGAGTGCACGTAAATGGGAGGTGTTTACCACATTATGATTGTGCCCGAGGAGCCACATTGTGTTACACTAAGGGATGACCTAGCTCTTTGCATTCACGCATATAGAAAACCACCCCAAAGGAAGAGATGGGTCTCGCGTTGGTGTGAGCATGGGCAGTACCTCCAGGGATCTCTGTCAGCTCGTTGAGTGGTGGCACAGTCTCCAGTTTGTCTGCATATGTCTTGGCTGCTTGCCGTTGGGCGTACCGTGCCTCAATCTCTTTCTTTGTCCGGGGAATCCGACACTTGAAGATACAGCACAGGGTGATAACTGGGGAAGGAGGGAGGGAAGCAAGAGCATTCAGTTTAGTCAGCAAATCTCTGTCTAGTACAGGTTGGTCCATCATTTACAGGGGGGAGAAAAATTAAGGATTTCTTCCAGTAGGAACCTGCAGCCAGTAGGAAGTACCTGCCGGAGGGATATGGTTTAAAGCAATAGAGTTACCTGAAAATAAAGAATTGCTAGTCTTCTGCTGAGCTGAGGTAAAGGACTGAGAATGTCTTCCCCACCAAAACCAATGTAAACCACTGCCTTAAATCATATACACCAGTGGTGTTTCTGAGCATCAAATTCATTACCTCTTTGGAAATGACAGCAGCAATTAAGATGTACTGTCACCCTTCAGCAGTGTGTTATTGCTAGAGGTTCTGACAGCCATTTGTTTTTGTGATAGGTAGATGCTGGGACTGTGAACCTCCAGCTGAAGAAAGCAATGAGGAGTTTGACATGGAAACATTGTAAACCCTTCAAAAGAGATACAGAACCAGAGCTCAATATATGCTTTAATTGACTCTGATCCACATTCATTTAGGGCAGGCCAAGAATTGAACCCAGATCTCCTAAATCCCCCCATCATGCGCTTACTATTCCATCATGTTTCTTTCCATGGGCTAGGCTTCTGTACACGACTTAAGGATACAGATAGTTTTATTTTCCCTCATGCTTAAACCTATACGTTAATTCAGAATTTCCATCTGCAAATCTAATCATGATTCAGACAATTCATTGCAATGAAATCACTATTGGTTGGTTTCCTAGATTAGGAATCCACGTACTTGATCAGGTCATCCATGTACTACCTCTGGCAACAACAAAGCAACTTCAGCGAAAAGGTCAGAAACTGATAATCAGAAAATTAGTTGGCCCTCAGGTCATAAACACATGTCAAGAAGCATGAGATCTCATGGTGTCTGTGAACTTTTGAGTTGCTTTTTTTTCTCTGGGCATCCTTAAAATAGTTTGAGGGATTCTTCTAGTCTAAATAAAAGCTCAACCTACCTAAATTCTTAACCTCATTATATACATTATTGGCAAGGGGGTTCTGTAGGCAGGCAGAGCTTTGCGTCTGGAAAGATGTTGTGTGACCAGTTTGTCACACTCTGTCTCCTGTTTTAACTGGAGTTCCCCAGTCATCATGAACAATGTTGACTTTTAAGACTAACCCAAGGAAATGAGAGAAATAATTTGTAAGTTTGGCCCCAAGTGTGAGCATTTATCATTCACCAGGAGTAAAAAAAAAAATTGCTGGTGTAAATTTTACTCCCTAAAAGTTTATCTTGTACCTGTCCAGCCTCTCCTAAGTAAAGAGGGATCACGATAACCAAGAACAAGCTCTGCATGACCTCTTCATATAATAAAGGAGAAAAGGAAAGTAGTAAAACACTTTTCTCAGTGTTTTAAGATTGGTGTAAAGTTACCAAGAAAAGTGTAGCAGCTCCCCTATCCCTTGGCTGAGTTTTGCTGCCAAAAATATCACTCCCCTTAAACAATTTGTTGCTGAGGTGTTGCAGTGGAATCACACTCAGGGCCATCTAAATGTCACAACAGGATGAAACAACTGCAGCTGAAGTGAATTGCCTAAAACACCATGAAATTGTAATAACCTGTAATTGGGGAAGCAATCAAGATGCTTTTATCCTTGCTCTTCTAGGAGGGTCAGCAACAAGCTGAGGGTAATCGAGCTTTTCGTTGTCTTACAAAAAGAAAGCAAGGTACCCATATGGTGGTGTTGGCAGCAAAACATTGACAGCTTGCAGGTGGGTAATGAACCACATCTGGAAAGTGCACAGCTGGGTCCTCCCCGATGTTCAGGGCAGCAGAATTTCACTGTGCACCTGCCCGCAGCTACGTCGGAACCAGTGGATGGCATAGACAAAAAAATGCCCAGTAACTGGGCAAGGACTCCAGGCAAGGTCAGACTAGACATAAGCATGGATTTTTAACAGTGAACAGCAACCAGGGAGACAATTTACGGGGGGAGATTGGGTATATGCTTTTCCTCTGACCACATTTAAATCAAGATCTATTGTTTTCCTAAAAGCACTCTGGAATTCAGCTAAACCAGGAATCCTCTGTGCACATTACAGAAAAATTTGACAGGAAGATGATCTTCCTGGAGACTGATAAATGGTAAGACTGTCAGCTTTCAAGTAAAGCACGAAGAGATTGGTCAATGACCTTCAAAGTCAAGGAGAAAATGCCTGCCATTATCACAGTAGTTGGCTTAGCCCTACAGGAGGGAGTAGGGGTGGTTGTATCTCTTACAGTTCCACTTCTTTTCAATTACTAAGGACAAAACTGGTAGTTGTTACATGGCAGTCGTGAGCTGGGCTCTCTGTTTAACTTTCTAATGGAGAAGAAGTATTACACTGAGGCACATGTTTTCTTGGGATGTGAAATGATTCATAACCAGCCACTGGAGCAAGAGGCTTATGTGAAAATAATGCAATGCTATTCCCATCTCTGTCCCCCTTATAAATTGTGCTTAATGTGAGGCTCAAGCCATGCAGGGGGCTAAATATTGAACAGAATGCCATTATCTTTTTAAAAGGACAGGCCAGTGAGGAAGATTTGGGTACAGGAGCCTTAGGACACTGAAACTGATGCCAGGAATGATTGTTTCATTGCTAGTGGGAAGTTATTCCCTGTTGGATATCTTTGCTTTTTCCTCTGGGTCAGACGTAGGAGACAGAGTGGGTGGAATTGATCTGCTCTGGTTTGTGTGTCCCAAAGGTAGGGATTATGGTCTCAGACAGTCACTCCAGACTCCCTTTGTATCTGATGGAGTGAAAGAAGCATCTCCACAGGGTGATTAATCTCATCTTAAGAGAGAAGTTTAAGGTATGTCAAATAAATCGTCTGCAGCTGCCTCTCTCTGTTAACCACAAAAAGAGCTTGGAGTGACTGGTCTGACACAGACCCTGGAAGAATTGTGACCTCCCTGAAGTGAGAGCCAGAGGCTGGACAACGTGCCCAAGGGCTTCCCAAATGGCATCAGAGATCTACATTTAGAAGTGGGAATTGTTCCCTCATTTAGAAGAAGTGGATCTTATACTTTGGAAGTTAAGAGTGAAATGTCTGCTGCATATTAGAGGTGTGGAGCTATTTTAGCACCATTTGTTGTGCCTGGTAGATACTTTAAGTTTTTTCCTGCTTTGCACCAGTAAGATTATATTTGCTCCAGTGATAATTTATCCATCAAGTGAACCAGAAAGCAGTGTAACCTGTAATATTTTCTGGGTGCCAATGTTAACATTATTTTCCTTCTGAAGACAACCTGGGAAACTGAACGTGCCTGTAAGGGTCCTGAGAGCATCCTCACCACTATGCCCCTTCCTGGGGCTTGACTGCCTGAGTTTGGGGTGTCCTGGGTCTGGTGGGGATGGGTTAATTCTCCCCAGGATCTAGGAGGGACACGGGTATCCCATCCCCTGTGAGCCCTGCCCAGGGGCAGCCGGAGCTGCTGGGAACTGGAGGGATGAGAAGTCGGGGGAGTGGATGAGGAAGCCCCCCTGGGGGATGAGGAAGCCCTCCCGGGGGGAGCAGAGCGATCAGAGGCTTCCGGGGGCCGGTCGGCAAGTGGTGGTATAGTAATCCTGGTTGTCTGTTCCTCTGTCAGTGGTGGTGGTTTCTTGTTCCCTTTGCTGTTCTCTTGAATTGCCTTTGTCTCAAAACCCACGAGATTTTGCCTTTTTCTGCCGATTCTCCCCTCAGGGCCGCGCTGGCTCCGGTCAGCGTGAGGTGAGAGGCCTCCCCCTTGTTCGCCGTCTGAGGCCAAACCACAACACAGGGCCAGATGAGAAGTAATCACAGAATCATGGAATGCTTGGAATCGGGTTGTTCGCCGTCTGAGGCCAAACCACGACACAGGGCCAGATGAGAAGTAATCAATCACAGAATCATGGAATGCTTGGAATCGGAAGGGACCTTAAAGATCATCTAGTTCCAGTCCCCTGCCCTGGGCAGGGACACCTCCCACCAGCCCAGGTTGCTCCAAGCCCCCTTCAATCTGGCCTTGAACCCCTCCAGGGATGGGGCAGCCACAGCTTCTCTGGCCAACCTGGGCCAGGCTCTCATCGCCCTCACAGCAAAGAATTTCTTTCCCATATCTCATCTAAATCTCCCCTCTTTCAGTTTAAAACCGTTACCCCTTGTCCTATCGCTACACTCCCTGATAAAAAATCCCTCTCCACCTTTTTAATGCAGCTGGTGGCCTTTTCAAAGGAGGAGTCAGAAGAAACCTGAGTGGAGGTTCCCCTTTTCTTCTCTTGGAAAGACTCTTAAGCTGATTCTCTCATGCCTTGATCATGGTGGAGATCCACTGCAGTGGATGTTGTACCTTTGCCTGTGCCTGGTCATGTGTCCCATTGACCCAGACCCTGACCCATGGACATGACTTTCTGGCTTTGCTTCAGACCTCCTTCGTCACTAGTGATTTGGTTGTGTCTGACACCAGTTGCACTTAGCCATCATGTGAGGATGGTTGATAATGAGGATTGCTGTTTAAAAATAGCCACCCTGTAAGATAACAGATCAAGTATTGGACTGTACTCTCTCCCATGAGTTAAGCCTCAAAGCAATACTCTTACAAAAGCTTAGTATGTGACATGGCATCAGCTGAGCACAATAACTGATAGGGCCATGTTCTTAGGGTAGAAAAATTACAACATAAAAAGAAAACATTAAAAACCTCCCTGAGGTTTATATGTACAACAAAAGTAGCTTAAACTAAAAGTTTTTGTTTGGAATATGAAGAATATTAATTGCAACCCAGTTGAATAGTGATAACTTGATCACAATTGATTCTGGGTCCATAGGATGAAGTATTTGGGGGACCAGTTAGCTTGGATGCAACTCTAGACTGATTTGTTATTGTGCTTTTCTTCTGGCAGGCAGATGACCTGAATTCAAGCCTCGAATGGCTGTTTCACATTAAACATTCCCCAATTCTCTTATTCCCCAGGTGAGTGCTTTAATCACACCGCTATCAAACAATATTTCGTCTTGTTTTTTCATGCTTTGGCTTTCCTTTTACTTTCCAGGATTTCAGCTCTCATTTTAATTGTTGAGAAGGCTTCGAAAATGCAGCCTGAGTAAACTATTACCTTAATGCCTGGTGAGCTTGAATCAATCTCCATGAGATGTGTCAATGCCCCATTAACACCATAAAAGGTCCATGAAAATATCAAGGTTTGAAACAGTGACATTATTAATGGTTTATCTGCTCTCAAACTACATAAAGCAGAAGAAGAAACACTCTGTGTAGTGGCATCATTTTCAATTCTCTCCCTTTTCTCAGCTTTTCTGTATTAATGATATATTGCCTTGTGATACCAGGATAATCAGCATCTTCTGTGAACTGCACAATTAAAATACAGGCTTTTTCTTTTTCAATAACATGCTGTGGATTGCTCTGCTGTTTGGCTTCGGAAATTCATTTTCTCACCTATTTTTTTTTTTTTTCCTTTTCAGCTACCTGACATACACGGTTGAATTCAGCCACCTCTTCTGAAGGAACATTTCTGGTTTAAATTAAAAAGTCAGGTCTGATCCTGCACATGGTGTTCTCTTTCCACGCTGAGGATTCAAGCTGACAAGGTATCAAATCATTTTTCATTGTTTCTGCCAGGCTGATGATGTGAAATGTAATTTCTCAAGAAAGAAACAAATACTTGGTAGTCCTTTATGAAATGGGTATTTTAAAGGGGTCAACTTTTTTGCTATCTGTGATGACAAAAGAGGTATTGTAAGTGATGGATTTTCATTCTTCAGCGTATAGTAAAAAAAACCCTGAATGGGGAAATAATGAAGGGCTCTGAAGATTGTTCCTTTCGGGATTTTTAGCCTGTTTTCAGTATTTTTACAGGGGGCAATGTTTTCCTAATATTCAAATCTAATGCTATTTGGATTGGAGGAGCTGAGAAACGGCTGCAAAACAACCTCTCATCTGAAGAACAGTCACAGAGCAAATGTTAAACGCATCATTTCCACCATAAACAATTAGATGCTTGTGACTAAATACGGGCTGTGTGTTTACTCCCACTGGCTTAAACTAAAATATTTCTTTTTTGTAATTGCAGCAAGCTAAGAGCATACACAAAAGACTGTGAAAGGAGCTGTATTGGCTTAAACCAAATATTGGTGTGGCCAAGTTACCCTGCTCGTGGTCGCTTGTCTTTTCACTTAAATGAATTTAGCCCATCCACAGTAACACAGTTCCCTCTAGTTTAGCTGGACAGTAAATTTTTTTAAAAAAGGAGAAAAAAAAAAAAAAGAAGAAAGAAACAACCTGGTTCTTCTAGGAGCTGGGAAAGATGGAAATGAAATATCTTCTCCAGAGACTGCCTGGTGTAATATCTCAGCAGAGCTATGATTGAGAACTGAACAGTTTCATAAATTGAATGGAAATTGGCTGCAATACACAGTAGGTTTGTTCCCTTTGAAGCTGAAAAAATACAGTCTGCCAATGAAGCATTTAATTAACATTTAGCAAAGTAGCCTGCACTGCTCTGAGTTAATTAGGCAGCCATTCCATTGTTAATAATGCAAGCAATTAATGCAGATGTATTCAATGGCAAGTTAACTGCAGCACTTGTGTTTAAATGCTCTTTGAGAAGCCTGGAGAGTTGCTTGGTATATGACTACAAGGATGCTTCAAGAAAAGAGGTAGCATATTTTGGCTGTTCAAGCTACTCATGGCATGTTAATAGCTGGCTAATTGTCATGATGCAATGATTTAAAAAAATTAGTTAGTGGTTGGGTGGCTGCTTGTAGGGCTGGTCCACCCTGAGTGTTCAGGTGATGCTGCTGGTGCCTGAACAACCCCATTTAAAGATGGTGCTACTAGAGCTCTTGCTTGGATACTAGAGCCTCAGAAGAGGTCTCTGAGGACTTTCAGAGGGCTTCAGAAGAAGGAGGCTTTCCCTCTAAAGAGCGTGCAACCATCTACAGGGCATGTTCTAGCTGTGGGTCAGGCTTGGGATCAGGTTGTGGTAATGGGGACTCAGGATTCTGCTGGAAAACAGGGAGACATGGATAGTAAAACTGCCAGATTTGAAGTCCAGGTTAGAGATTGATTAGATGCCCTCTCAAAATCTTGCTCAGCCCTGTACTTTATCCCACTTCATTCACAGCAAATCTAGTGTTTGGCTTGATGTACTGGTTTCCTAGCGAACCAAAATAGAAAGCCAAAGAATGAAGAGCTCAAGATTGTATTCCCAGTAGTTGTGCCACTATGACTTCAAGCAAAACATGTTTTTAAGTGTGTCCACCCTTGTAAAGCACCCTAAGGACACGCTGAGAGAACTGCATCAAGAGGTCAGGGCCGCTCCAATGTTTGCTCAGCCATCGAGCTTAACTACGCCTCTAATTGTGATATTTTCCTGGTGTCTGGAAATGGGGGTCTGTCCACACCATTAGATCACATCATCTGACCTCTCTGCACATCGCAGGTTATTAAGTTTAATTACTGCCTGAGTGAAATAACTTGAGTTGGATTGAATCCCACCTTGCTCTGAGAAGAGCTGTTAAGGGGTAGAGAGTGCGGCAACATTTAATCACCCTCCCTGCCACATTTATTTCTCAAATTCTCATTTGAATTGACTTGGTTTTAATTTCCAGACTCTGCTCTTGCCCGTATCCACTAGACTAAAAAGATCTTAATATACTTTTTTTTTTTTCTTTTTTCTTTCTGAAGTCCTTCAATGCTGCAATCAAGTGGCCTTTTGTTCTTCTTTCCAGCAAGAAAACCAAAGTGAGCTCAGTGAGACTCTTGTTTGAAAACCTTTGTCCGGGCACTGAACAGAGGTAAGGATTTGTTTGGGTTTTTTTCCTGCAAGCCTTTGTTTTGTCAGGATTTATTTTCATACATAAGCAGAAGCATCTCCCCGGAAAAACATAGAGGTCAAAAACCTTCCTACTTCTCACTAACTCACACTAATACATTCAAATAACTCCTTACTGCAGCATTACCCTGAGCTGATTAATTTGGTAAATTTTACAAATTATCATTTAGTCATGGATGTTGCTTAACTGATTAATTTGCTAAATTTTACAAATTATCATTTAGTCATGGATTGCTTGTTTTTTCTGTAGATGGGGTCTAAATTCTTTTCTCCCAACCATAGACCCTGGTTTCTGCTGTCATTCCCTGCACTTTGCTTGACTGGATTCAGCCAACTCCCTGCATGGCTCCTTCCACCTCTTTTTTTTTTGTTGTTGTTGTTATTTTTTTATTCTGTCTGCTGGTAAGGAGGACATCTTTAACAGCTGGCACTTTATATTTATTCTGAGCTCCCCAGTGAAAAATATGGCTTAGGGTTGGACCCATCTTGTTGTTATTTTTTTATTCTGTTTGCTGGCAAGGAGGACATCTTTAACAGCTGGCACTTTATATTTATTCTGAGCTCCCCAGTGAAAAATATGGCGGGATTGCAAGGCCATCCTCAGAACAAAAGTTCCCTTAGGAAATTTTAATCTAAGAAATGTTAGATTTCTGCATTAGGATATGTTGTGTGGGACAAAAACAAGCAGGGAGTCAGTAGGAGCTCCCTTGAGCATTCCAGACAGAGTAGCCAGGGCACCCGAGTGCACAGGTCATGTCATCCTTAGGTAGACATCTAAAGCAAACAGATTAATTATTCCCACTTGTTTGCTTGCCTGGTCACCTCTAGATGTCTACCATTAAAGCATCTCTAGATAGCTGAGATGAATCACAGAATCACAGAATGATATGGGATTGCAAGGAACCTCTGGAGATCATCTAGTCCAACCCCCTGCCAAAGCAGGTCAATAGTGACAAAGGGAATCATAGTGACAAAGTCCATATTAGAGGTTTTGGCTGGAATTCTTAGCTCTAATTAAAAAAAAGCTCCTGATTACTTATGCTTTCTGTCTCTTTCCTGGGGTCTTTTATGCCTGGTGCAATATCTCCTGAAGCAAGGGTGGAGATCCCTAACCTTCTTTCCCCACCATCCCATCTTAAAGGCTGGGAGCAAGGGTGGGATTTACCATCCCAGGGAGTGAGAGGTTTGGGTCTGAGCCTTCTCCATTGCCTCCATGCAAGGAAAGAAACTGTCACAAGGAGGAGCCAACACCGCAGCTGTGTGAGGCAAGATCTAAGAATGATTGTTTCATAATAAGGAGAAATACCTCTTGCCTGGCATTTATTCAAAAACATGGTCATTAAGCTGAGCCTGTCTTTTCTGCTAAACTAGAGCTAGCAACAAAACCCAGGATCCCACACCCACAGCTAAACTTGTGACTTGGGAAGATCAAGACTAGATTTGCATCTAATCTGGGCAGCTCAGACATGTCTACCCTCAGACCTCATGTAGTCCTATGGATATTCACAGATTGCCGTTCATAATTAATTGCAAACAACATACGGCTGCATTTATTTACACCAGCTGAGAAGCAGGGATTTGGGTTGTTATTTATCCTGCCCTTGGAATCTGCAAAATAGCTGTTGTTTGGTGTTAGTTGGATTTTCTGTGAGATGATGGATTGTGCCTGTTCTCCACACTGGGTAAAGAAAATGCACAGGGTGGGTGGGTCAGGCATGAAATTGCACATCAAGGGCAAATGGGAATTAAAATTATGATGGTCTATTGAAATAAGAATGGTAATAATAAACCAAAACATGAAGAGGTAACCAAGTGGGTTTGCCCAGGAAGGGTGCAAATCTGACTTTCACTTTCAGATCCATAAAGCCTCTTCTCACACCTGTACCTCATGTGCCATCCAGCCTCTCCTCGCAGTCCCCATCTCTGATGCACAAGTGATTTGTCCACCTGGGCACAAATCTGCCCTCTGTCACCCCATTGCCTTGGCCATGAATGGTCACCAAGTGGGGAGGTGTCAAAAGTGAAGATGAAGAAGCAGGTTAGGCATCCATCTGTTTTGGATGGATGCAGGGGCTGTTTTGGAGCCCCACCATGGTCCCACACCCCAGTTCTTCCCCTTGCAGCCTCCAGACACAGCCCTCTCTCTTAAATGTGACCTGAGAGCTGTCAGCCTCAGGCAATGGCATCTCCGATGTTTTTTAGCTGATAGGGATCACAACAACTGATTTTGTAGTAGTCTTGGGTGTGGGTGTCTTTGTGTGCACAAGCACAACAATGGAGGTTTGATAACATTGTTGTATGAAACAAGAGCAGCCTAGGTTATTTGTTATCAAAATAAGTAGCGAGAAAAAATATTTACTTGTTATTAATTGGAATACATAAAAAATAGTCCTTCCTTTGTAAAAGATGCTTAACTTGCTCTTAAGCAACCCTTTTTCTGCTCAGCTTGAACTGCATACATTGATGGCAGTATGGGGGCTTGGGTTATTTTGTAGGCACAAAATGAGTGCAGGGCAGCTTTAAAACAAGGAAATACCTCGTCTGTGATAAGAGGCTTCCATGTGAGAACCTGGGCTGAGGGAAAAAGAGGGGCTCAACATATTTTCTCTATTTAAGAACCATCCCTTTCCCAAGGACAGTGTTCCTCCCCCCTTGCATCCATCTCTGCATGTATTATTCTGTGCACCCTGATGAGCATCTCTCATATGATGGGCTGCTGGTGCTGCAGGGTTTGAAGATAGATGGCCAAATCTTCTGTCAGAAAGGACCATGCGCAGCATCCCTGAGCCAGCTTAAATTATCCAATGCCTCGCTGGGAATCCTGCACATTAATGGAAACATCTCACAAAATGAGTGCAGGGCAGCTTTAAAACAAGGAAATACCTCGTCTGTGATAAGAGGCTTCCATGTGAGAACCTGGGCTGAGGGAAAAAGAGGGGCTCAACATATTTTCTCTATTTAAGAACCATCCCTTTCCCAAGGACAGTGTTCCTCCCCCCTTGCATCCATCTCTGCATGTATTATTCTGTGCACCCTGATGAGCATCTCTCATATGATGGGCTGCTGGTGCTGCAGGGTTTGAAGATAGATGGCCAAATCTTCTGTCGGAAAGGACCATGTGCAGCATCCCTGAGCCAGCCTAAATTATCCAATGCCTCTCTGGGAATCCTGCACATTAATGGAAACATCTGGGTGGTTTTGCCATCCAAAAAGTAATGGTTATTTAATAGTGTAAATCTTTTGCCTGGCATTTCTACTTCAACACCCGCAGCAAGTTGGTAAATAAAACCTCTAGCACTTCAAATTAAACTGCGCTCAGTTAATTGCATTCAAGATGTTTAACAGCTTTGTTGGTGCTCATTAAATAATACTTGATTCCTGGGAATGTGTTTGTTCAGTGTGAACCTCTCCCTCCTTTGTACTCTCACAGTATTTTATACTCCTCTTGAACCTGTGACAGGTTCAAGGGAAAGACTCCCATTTTATGCAGGCAGATAAGCAAAATCTTTGCATTATGACTCCTAAGCATCCCTTCTTGCTTCCGTGCTCTTTTCCCTCTACTTGTGCCTTTCACTCCACAGGGGTAAGCCAGCAGGGATGTGGAAGTATTTTGCCCTGTGTTCAGACCCAGAAGTTGGGTTTCCTCTGCAGAAATCAGTGCAGCATTACTCAAAGAGGTGCTGCCTGCATCCTCCCTGCTGTGCTGCTGTCAACAGACCTGGGGGTTTACATAAACAAGGAAATCAGCAGACCTTGGAACCCAAAGTAACATCCAGAGAAGAAATTAAACAGCCCCACAGGGCTGCTTAAAAATTTCAATGATGGTTGTGATGCCAAAAGAAAGGGTGAGTCAATGGAGAGCACACTTGGGCCAGTTGGTGGCTTTCCCAGGGATGGATCAGGAGCACCCCCTCCTCCATCACTGCCCTGCAGTTTGCAAAGGGCAGCGTTTTTGGTGCAAAGTCCTCCCTCTTTGTGGCTGAAACAGGCTGTGCAAGATTCCAAGGTTATGACTTAATCCCATCCTATCAGGGTGATAGCGTTTTGTTGGGCCTCAGTTCCCCATTTACAGCTTTCACAGGACAAGGGAAAAAAAAGAGAACAAAAGAAAAAGCGAGACCAAGAAAGCAGATAGCACAGCTCCTGAGTGAATCAAATCCTCCCGACAGCTAATCTCGTTTTAGCTGTGTGTTGTTGTTTCATCAAAGTCTCCCCAAGAAAGAGAGAGGCAGGTGAAACCCTTGTCTCTGCTCCTGCCTGCAAGGGGTCTCTTTGCTTATCAGCCAGCACTCAGAGGATCAATCCAGAGCAGCTGAATTGTCCCGGGTGCTGAGAGACAGCCCTGATAAGGATTTCAAGGCACACTCTCGGGATGCTCCCCAGCCTGCCTTGTTCTGCCTGATTCAAATGTCCAAGAGGGAAGGTCTCCTTTAACCGAGGACAAAATGACTGAGCTAAAATTTTGGGGAGAGAGGAGCGACAACAAGTTGACCCGCTGCGTGTGGTACCCGAGGAACTTTCCTTCTCCTCCCTTTCTGTACAGATTTTTCCCTGTAGAGGTTGTGTTTGCTTTAAAAATGAGCCTTCTCTGGTTGTAGCAAAAAAGATTTGATTTTCCTGATATTTTAGTAGATGAATAAGAATGATGTAATAATACACACATCCATGAGATTTGTGCCTCCAGCATCACCTGAATGATGCTCTGGGTGTGCTACTAAGTTACATTTTCTCATGTGGGCTGATTTATTCCCAAAGTTTTGTTTCTCTCATGATGTAACCTGTCCCAGAGCAGAAACACAGAAAAAAGATGGAGATGGATGGGTCTGACAGATGTTTCATATGGCATCTGAGAAAGCTGGCTATCAGGGACAGAAAAGCTTTCTGCTAACAGTTGTGCAAGCATTTCATTTCTTCTCATCTCTGCTGGGTAGAGCTAGGAAGAACCTCATTTGCTTTTTAACCCACCCAGAACCCTTCTTATGAGTTAGAAGGTCTGCATGTAGCCTTTTTGCCTGTTTCAGGTGCATGTATTGATATATAAGATGCCTTTATGTGGCTTATTTTTCTTTTTAATTTTTTTTTTTCTTAAATTAAATATGGAAATGTAAGAGTGTTTTGGATTTGGCTTTTTGTGCCTTTTCTTATGTGATGATTTTTTTTTTTCTTAAATATGGAAGTGTGAGAGTGTTTTGGACTTGGCTTTTTGTGCCTTTTCTTATGTGATGATGCCATCGTGTGGACATTGCTAAGAGCGAGTTGGAAACCACACCTAAATCATATCCATGTTTGTAAGTCCTGTCACCCACAGCAGGAGGAGGTTTTTTGGGGTGGAAGAGTGTGGAGGATCTGCCATTCACACTCCCTGTATTTCAGGTGGGGTCCTCTCCAGTTTGACCCTGTGGCTGCTCTTAGCAATTATCACACATACCTAGAACTATACTTTACTGGAACAACTATCTTCTATTTCCATTTCAGCTGAAAAGCATCCAGCTCATGTGCTCTGCAATCACCCACAGGGAAGTAGCTAGAGGCATTAAGAGCACCTCAATTCCTTTCCTCATCCTCATTTACTCCTCACCTGGATTCACATGACAAAGTAGACACACCCTTGATAAGAAGGTGATATGGCAAGCCCTTGGGATCTTGTGTAGGCCCTTAGAAGCTCTGGAAAGGATGCTTTTGTGTCCCTTAGTGCAGGGGGTTAGTGCTGTTAGAGGGTTGTGCTACCCTCTTGTTCTGACTGGGAAGGTGCTCCTGGAACCAGGAAAAGGAAGCCACTCTAAAGCTTTTCTCCATTTCTTGTCCCATTAGAAAAGGAGACTATTGCCTAGTTTTTGGGACTGATACCAAGGAAGTCTCCAAGAGCTCACTCACAGAAAACCCTGTGTCTGGTCCTAAGAGCTGAAACAAGGCTGGTAAAGCTGGGGAACCACCAATGCTTTGGGGATCGCAAAGCAAAGGAGGAGGAGGAAGATGTTTTTGGAGCAAGGCACAAGAAATGGGTGAGAACTGATTGCATGATTCCATTATTCTAACGTCCTTAAGGTTGAACCTATCCTGTATTGATTTGAGCCACAAACTTGGTTAATAGTTGCTGCCTTCACCAAATACTTGGGGTTTTTTTATAAAAAAAAAATGACTGAGCTGGTGCAGTTGCTTTCAAATCCCTTCTGTTCACTGAAAAATAGAGCAGCAGAGCCCTAAACTGGCTCCCTTTGGTGTTGTGATGTACTGAATCTATTTATCACTCAAAGACTCAGCAAGCCAAAGCTCTGTGATCTCTAGCAAATAATTTCCTACCCCTCTACTGATATACATCTGTAGCAGGCAGACATAATCTGATTTTTGTTGAATTACCCGTGTGTGTTTCTAAGAGCAAAAACCTTAAAGCAGATGTTGCCTTGTTGAATTGCACATAACCTATTCATTTGTTTGCTTGTCTGAACACAGATCCTTAAAAGTATTTTAGGTGCTCATCACTCACCACTTCCAGCACTTTCAATATCTAATGACTTTGTATGTTTGTTTTCTACAATACGTTTCACTTCTGAGCTGTCACTGGATGAGTAAACTTTCATGGGTGTTTGGTTCTTGCTACCGATGTGTTTAGGTAACCAAAAAAACTTTAGTTTCTTTTCTGCAAGCAGTGCATGGTGTGATGTGTTGATTTGCCAGCTTGGGAGGCTTTCCACGTCTCTAACCCTAAATAACCTGGTGATGCCGGAGCCAATTTTTAACGAGCAACAAAACAATCAGGACAAAAATTTCTTTATGATTTGTTGCCTCTGAACCAAGAAAAAGCAGCTAAATAAACTCCTTCACCAGTCTACCTGCATTCAAAAGCTCCTGCTGTTAATTTTGAGGCTTGTTTTACATGGTGTATGGAGTCACCAGAGTTAACTTTGCTCTGTGGAGCTTCTTGTGATTGTTTGCAAAGGGTTTGCAAAGGCATGTGAGGAATTAGTATAAACTTCATTGATTGAGATCAGACAAGTTGTAGGAGCAGATATCACTCAGTTTTTGGGTGCAGGGTGTGGTATTTGCCCAGGAAGGGCAATGAGAAGAAAAGAAAACAGAGGAAAATGCTTGTACTTGCTTTGAAAATGTGACTGTCTTGTTTAAAGAGAGTATGGGGATGTAACAGGAAGGCTGTAAGGGAAGGACTGATACAGGCCACCTACAGCAGCCAAAGAGGTGGCTGTGGCAACAAGAAGTGACTTGATTCACCCAATACCAGCAGAGACAACAACAGACAGATGGCTGTGCTCTTTGATTAGATTAGGGCTACGATTAGATGCAAATTAAAAAATAACAGGGAGCACTAGAAATCATTTTGCTGCAGTACTCTGTTTTTAGAGCTGGCCCAGCAAACCCATATTCTCCTAAACAGGCTTCTTGTAGGTTAGGGCTGGCATTGCCTGGGGGTGTTCCCCACCAAGATATCACTCAGCTTTTGGGTGCAGGGTGTGGTATTTGCCCAGGAAGGGCAATGAGAAGAAAAGAAAACAGAGGAAAATGCTTGTACTTGCTTTGAAAATGTGACTGTCTGGTTTAAAGAGAGTATGGGGATGTACCAGGAAGGCTGTAAGGGAAGGACTGATACAGGCCACCTACAGCAGCCAAAGAGGTGGCTGTGGCAACAAGAAGTGACTTGATTCACCCAATACCAGCAGAGACAACAACAGACAGATGGCTGTGCTCTTTGATTAGATTAGGGCTACGATTAGATGCAAATTAAAAAATAACAGGGAGCACTAGAAATCATTTTGCTGCAGTACTCTGTTTTTAGAGCTGGCCCAGCAAACCCATATTCTCCTAAACAGGCTTCTTGTAGGTTAGGGCTGGCATTGCCTGGGGGTGTTCCCCACCAGGACCTTGTGTGTGGCCACTCTGTTTTGGAGAGTGCTCATCACTCATGAGGAATGAGAGCAGAAGTGATGCAGAAAGCTAAGGCACGCAAGACCTTTCTTCAGTCACTTTAAAATGCTTCATTGCTCCACTTATGAAATTAATTTTAATGAGCAATTAGGGCTACAAGCCAGAATAAGAGCATGACTAAAAAAAATGTCTACAAGATGTAGATGTATCTCAGTTCATATGGCTGGATGATACCCTTCCTGGAGTAAGTAAGGATTTGAGGTGATCTCTAAGTTGATGGGATTTACCTTCAGGGACTGGGGACAGGCTCTGTCCCTCTGCTCACCTGTCCCTAACAGGAAAAAAGAGGAGGTTCAAGGGAATTGTAGATAAGTCTGTGTAACTTTGTTTGTTGGAAGAAATAAATGCATTACATACTTTGCAAAAGTCTAGACAGTAATAAGAAAATGGGAAAGAAATGTATTTATCATGTTTGACTCGTATGAAACTGATCTATTTTTTTGTATAAGTTATAGTTGACTCAAGGAGAGAATTTTTATGGGGTTATGATGGTGTTCTAAGTGATAGTCTGGTAAGGAAGCTCATGATCATAGTTGTTTTATGGGGTTCTAAGTGGTAGTCTGGTAAGGAAGCTCATGATCATAGTTTGCAATGCACAGTGATGCTGGTTTATGCTCTTCCCAGAGTCTCAGCTGCAAGGGCATGAAGCTGGATGGAGGCACTCAGTGGGGGATTGGCCATACTTGGAGAGATCCTCAAAGTGTGCTGGGAGAGTGTCTGACCCCATGCCACTGCAGTCATCAGGGGTGAGCCAGTGTCCTCCTACTGTCTGGGTCAAAAAAAAAGAGTTTTTAAGTACTGAAAGACCTGCTGAAATCACACTGAAAGTCTTGGCACCTGGCATAGAGTTAGGGAGATTAATGACAGAACTGGCTGTAACTGCAGACCTCTTGAGGTTTCTTATCTCAGCATGTGGGACAGCACCACAAGAGGTCACCCATGGTTTTTATGGTTGTGTGACAGGGCAGGACCATGCCTATAACATGCATTTGGGTCTGAATGTGGTAATGCAGCTGAAAACAGTCCCAGCTGCTGCACATCCCTACAGTCTGTCTTCTGCTCTGGGGTGCCACCAGCTAGGACCTGTTGATAAGTATGTTGCAAGCCATGGTGGCCCATCTGTTGTTCCTTCAAAGACCACACCTGCCTCTCCCTGTCTCAAAAACCCCTCAGTGTGTTGCCCCGTGACACCAGAGACCAAAGAGCCTCAACCTGCGACCTCCATGGCCATCTGGTCTGTAGTCCTCCAGGAACAAGTCCTACTTGGGGTGGTGCTGTGGTTGGTGCAAGGCAGAGAATTACCACTTACTGACTGCCAGGACAAAGATGGCAAAGATACCAATCACCTGCCAGAGGCGCAGCCCCCAGATCACCACCGTCTCTGAAGTGACAGGGTCCGGTTTCTTTTTTGGGGGTTCTGTGGTGGCCTGGGAAAGAGGGAGAAGAAAAAAAAAAAAGAGAAATTTTGAAAGGGTCCCTCAAACAGTCAGGAAGATACCAGTAGCACAGGAAATGGTGGACTTCAATTTATTGGCCCCCCAGTTTTAAAATCTTTGAGGAATAGAGACTTAATTGAAGAGCTTATATCTCTAAAGCTCCACTGGTTATTGAGTGTGTCTTCAACATCATGGGAGTGTCTGGGTCAAAGAGCCTTAGATGGTGGACCCCAATTTATTGCCCCCCCCAGTTTTAAAATCTTTGAGGAATAGAGACTTAATTGAAGAGCTTATATCTCTAAAGCTCCACTGGTTATTGAGTGTGTCTTCAACATCATGGGAGTGTCTGGGTCAAAGAGCCTTAGGGATAGCTGCCTTTGGCAGAAGAAACTTATCTGGAGTGACCATTTAGATGGAAATAGGACAAAGACCTGATGGAGTCCATAGTAGCTAAAAGTTGGATAAATGAGGACCCTAACTCTTGTTGCAGACTCAGTCCTTAGTTCTTGTGTGCCTCAGTTCCCCATCTCTGAAATGGGGTTGAATATGTTTCACAGGTGTGTTAAGAGAACAAACAGGTTGTCAGACCAAGTCATGTGGTCCCAGTGCAGCGATGACATGGTAGGGTCACACATATCATTTATTCTCTGGCCTTATGGCTTAGAAAATCAGAGGTTAACAACCTCTCGCTGCTAATGAGCTTCAAGTTGTGATGTGTTGTGCTGCAGGAAATCAGAGAGTTAAAACCTGCTCATGACCTTTCAGGAGGGTTGTTAGCAAAACACCTTCATTGCCTTCTATCTGAATGTAAGACCTAATCTGCATTGGCAATAGCCTTTTGATAGAAGCTGAAAACACTTCAATTCTAAAAGAAATATCTCCTAAACAGGCACATCTGATTCCCTGCTATGCCCTTCCCTTCTTAGCCCGTGAAAGTGCTGTTAAAACACAGCTGTAATGGAAACCACAGAGTGAATTGGAGCTGGAGCTGCTCTCCAATTACTTGCCTATTTCTGCAATACAAACCATATTTTAGTCTCTTCCTAATGAAGGATGCTTCCCGCCATGTCTGGAGTGCTTTGTCTCCCGGGGGCACCTGATTCAGAATCCATCTGTGGTGAATAGCATTGTTGTCTGAGCTTGTCTCTTCTAAGCTGCCTTGGTCACAGCTCATTGCAATTTGTGAGGGCCACCCTTCTCCCACAGTGCAGGGACTGGCAATGGGGCAACTGGTGGTCAAACACCAGAATGTCTACAGGTGATTGAGGGAGAAAGAAAGTCTGGCCAGAGTGGTATGGTCTTGTGGAGGCCTCTGGGACAATCAAAGAAGTAGAAATCTGTGACACTCAACACTGAAAGATCTCCCTTTTCTACTTCTTACAAAACATCCAGCAATGAAGAAAAGGAATTGGAGCAGCTGGGGTAGACAGAAGCCCACAAACTTGAATGTAAGAAGTTCCACCTAAACATGAGGAGGAACTTCTTTACTTTGAGGGTGGCAGAGCCCTGGAATAGGCTTCCCCGGGGAGATGGTGGAGTCTCCTTCTCTGGAGACATTCAAACCTGCCTGGACAAGTTCCTGTGGGACCTGCTGTAGGTGGACCTGCTGTGGCAGAGGGTTGGACTAGATGATCTCCATGGGTCCCTTCCAACCCCGTGTGATTCTGTGACTCTGTGATCTTCCTCTAACTGCTGCACGATTTCTGTAGAAACCTCCACAGAGATGGAACAAGTAGTAAGCATTATTTTGATGTTTAAATGTTTTCCAGTATAAGTCATGAAGGAATGATAGACAAGCTCATAGACTAGTAAAAAGGTGGGGAAGATGTAAAGAGACAGAAAGGTCAGGGATGTGTTGACATATTGAGTGCTACTGCAATTGTGTGCCTCAATAGGAGGACATCCTGAGATTCTGGATCAATGTAGAAGCATCAGTAGCAGGATGGCTAATGATTGGAGCACTTGCTACCAGTTTATGGACAATTCTGGAGGAAGTCGTGGATGAAGATCAGTATAACCCTAAACAAGGCTGGACTTGCATTGGAGGGAAGAAACAACAAGGTTAAACATCTCCGCCACTTCTCTTGTTTTCACAAAAGCTCTTGTTGTGAACCAGTATGTAAAGTAGTAAAATATTTTGCTTATTTAAGAAAAAAGTGCAAAGGGAAAAAGTATGCAGAATCATGACTGTTCATGAAGATACTTTTGTTTAATCACTAACTTTTCCTCATGTTATTAGAGTGACTTTCAAATGCTAGGGCTGAAGTGTGCAGTGAAATTACTGTAGTGTAATGGTCAAGCTACCCCATTTTACAAATTATCACATATAAGCTGATCTATGGCACTGGGATGCAGCAGCAGATGTCTAAATTTGCATTACTCCACGTGCTGGCCAGACAACGTGTCCAAACTTTTAAGCAGGATGAAGATGCAACACTAGCCCACATCTGATCCTCTTAGCTTTTGGAAATAACACATAGAGTGGGGAGGGGGGAAAAAAAAACATCTTAATGAAAGTAATTCTTAGTAACTTCAAGAAACTGGAGCTGCTGATTTGCGCTTGGAAATAAATGTCAAGATTTGGAGCTGTTGATTTGTGCATGGGAATAAATGTCAAGATCCAGAGTTACTGATTTGTGCTTGGCAATAAATGTCAAGATGACAGAATGATTGGATCGGGGACAGAAGGAAAAGATGCAAGGAGGTGAAACACAGCAGAGATACCACTGGGATAAGGGAATTCTTACGCAGCCCCGAGGCGGGGGAGTGGTGGTACCTAGTCCCATCAAGGGTGAATTTGTGCCCTTGGCCACCAGTGTGGTCCAGAAGTGGAAGATGGGCAGATGGATGAAGAGGTTACGTTTGGTATAAAGACTAACAGCATTGCTTTATCTGTGCAAAGCAGCTGCACTACAGCTCAGATTTGGGTTTCCAGGTTCTAGATGCTCAATGTAGAGCACGTAAATCCTGCTCTTGACATCCAATTCTTTGCTTGCTCCCTGGGAGTAGGAAGTGTCCCAGGAAGAGAGACAAGGGGATTTTTGGGGTGTCCTAGGGATCAAGTGGTTCCCTGCTAGGAGCCTGAACAGGGGCTGGTGGCCCATTACTGCCCCACGCTTTGGGTTTCCAATGCCTCAGACCCTGTAGGACTAGTTCTGAGGGGGGCATCTAAAGTTGGAGCCAAGGCTGGACCATGTTCATGATACCCTGGCCTCTCTCCTGCTGTATTTCCCACCATGGCAGGTTCCCCCAGATGTGGAGGCACAACTTCTGCTTCCAGTGAAGACTGGACTATGCCAAAGACTTGGATGGCATGTCCCCAGATGTGGCAGAGGCTGGGTCTCAGAGTTGCACTGTGTGCAGGCATCCATCACCTTTGCAGCTTCTCCAAGTGCCCAGCAAGGACTGAGAGAAGGAAAATCTACTCTATAAGGAGCTGGATCTGAACTGACATTGGACACTCAGGGCTGTAAAACATCTACTACTAAACCCCAAAACGTTAAATCATTTCCAGGCAAGTTGCGTTTTTAGGTCAGAACAGTTTGACACTGGTTCTTTTAACTAGAAAAAAAAATAATAATCTATATATATAAAAAATCATGTTGGCTTTGTTTCTGATTCATCTCAGGCAGGCAGAAACTGTCAGTGGTGCTGGTGGGGGAAGCAGAAGTATTATCCCCAGTGGAAAAGGAGATAGTTGCTGAAGACAGGAGTTTTATTCGCTCCATTAAGCAGCAGAGAAGGAAAATTGTAAAAGGCACAGCTTTTCAAGGTCCTCTTTGTCTTTTATTTATTTTTTTTTTTAAATGTTCTTTCTAATTAGGCTTGACTGGTGTTGCTTTGCCTGCAGCATGGCTGGGCCTTGAAAAACTAACAATGTTTATTCCTAATTGCATTTGATTACACGTATCTAAAGGCCACAGATGGTTTGGGAGGACTGAGTTTTAAATAAATACACGTGCACACTCTTTCCCTTCCCTTTCTTCCGAGTAACAAGAAGGAGAAGGACAATGTGACAATGGACCCCCAAGTAGGCAAAACTTATGTAGTGAGGCCATCAAAATTTTCTGCAGTGGTGGGGAAAACCTGGCACGGTCCAGATGCAGCACTGAAAATACAGTAATGATAATTGATCTGTGGCTTCACAGGTCAAGGGCCAAGTTAATTGGCTTATGTATTTAAGAAAAACCTCTTTTTTTTTTCCTCTCTGGACCAGTTCATGGTCTTGTGAACAGCCGTTTCAAACTGAACCCTGATGCTTCTTTTCCTCTGAAACTGGCAGCAGTCACTCAACAGCCTCTTTAGCATAGCTGTAGCATTTAGGATAGTTGTTTATTAGGAGAGAAAATAGATTTATTTATAGATGCAATCTCTCTGCAAGTAATGAAAATGCTCTGATAACATTTCGAAGCTTTTCCTTAGTGTTTATGTGGGTTTGGGTCTGGGAGGCTTCAGTGAGTTTGTACCATGTCTCTGTCCCTCTCTCTTGAGCCTGTCTCCTCAGACAGACTATGGCAAATTTTCCAGAATGTAGCTTTTATAATTTTGTATAATATTTTGAATCCAGCTGACCTGAAATACTGGTATCTTCCTTAAAGATGCCATTCTTAAAGTGAACACTTACTTCAAATTGTGTGTGTTGCTTGTGTATGTCTTCCTGAACTATTATTTTCTTGATTAACTCAATAGCTGACAATAAGAAAAACAAATCTATGCATCCACATGGGAAATCACCCTCAGGAGTCCACTATAACTACTCAGTAATTTTACCTGCCTTCATTTAAACTACAATCACATACGAGTATTTTCAGATTATTGCATTGAGCTTCACATCCATCACGTTCACTTGGAGGCTACAAATGAGGGTTATTGTCCCTGGAGTCCAACTATATAGAGCTAAGTGTAGTATAAACTGAACTCCACTTAACACCCTGTGTAGCAAATACATAATTTGTCTGTACAGCAATTTGAAAGTGAAAGGTCTTGGGAAACATCTGAGAGCTTTTAATTAACCCCTCTTTTTTCTTTTTTTTTTAAATGGCCTTCAATTAATCTTGCAGGGATCTTCTTGCCCTACTCCATCAGGATCTGTCTGCTCCACTGAAGCTATTCCTAACTAGTAAAAAAAATTAGCATTTTTGTTTGTTGGGGTTTGGTTTTGCTGTTTGTTTGTTGTTTTTTTTTTTTCTTTTTGTTTTCTTCATGGCAAATGCAATAAGTTTGGGGCCAGAGCACTCTGTGATAACCCATGATGTTGATGGGTCTAAATTCTGCCAGAAGAAGATGGACCTCTCCTATAAAAACAGTGGGGATTGCAAAGGCCATTTTTCAGGCTATTTATTTTTCATATTTGTCTTTATCCAGCCTGATTCCCTCCTATAGGTACCTGCAGACAGGCAGAAAAGTTTATAACAAAGGAGAAAACCCAGGTAAATCAAACGAGGGCTGGGAAAAGGATAGGAATGAGAAGATAATTATGTCAATAAGGAGTTCAATAATGAACCATATGGGATGACTGGAAAAATATGGTCTGTTCCAGCTGGTTTGTCAGTCTTAGTATCAATAAAGTGGCTCAAATAAGCATAGAGATTTCCCTGTGCTTTCCCAAAGCAAAGTCCTAATGGCTTTTCTGTTATGCTGCGGAGTAGACTATTTCTGAAGCCAATTACAAAACAGTCATAAAGCATTATGGTGCTAATTTTCAGCCCTGGCCCAAAAGAGAGTGAATCAAAGAAGTGATGGGGTTTATGTTGGCCTTTATAAGAGAAAATTTCTGATCTAGATGCACTGGAAATGTTGATGTTCCTCCATCCCTAACTTGTCCTAATTCTGGTTCCAGAGCATCCCTTGGGCACGTTGAAGGTCTGATGGGCAAAAGCAGCAGCAGTAGTATGAACTGTGTTATCACCTCATCCAGGTTTACCCAGTAACAGGGTAGTTTGTTAATCCTCAAACAGTTAATTTTCAACCTGACAGACTGAGAATCCTTCCAAAAGGCCTATGAAAGAGGAAAGCTTTTTGTCAATGCAATTAGATTCAATATTCAGAGGCTTTTAGTGCCTCTTTGCTACCAAGTGGAAAGTGCACATGAATCTGAGTATTTGAAAACACTTAAACACCATTAAACAAGAACATTGTCTTGTTTCTTTACTTCTCCTTACTGTGTGGGGTCTTTTTTTTCTGATTTTGGTGGGAGGTTTTTTTTTTTTTTTTGAGCTCATTGAAATGATCAGATGTTCAGCCCCTTTCACCTTCTCTCTATTTGCTGAGCTGGGCTGGCTTAGCATTAATTGAATTATTCAAAATAGCTGCATTCTATAATTATTTGAAGAAAAAAGTCCTTGCAGAGCTTTGAAGCAGCCTGTAATTCATCTGCTTTTAGAAATACAGAAACTGACTGTTCTTCTAATCTCATTTTTGGATAACTGGTAGTTAACCTGCCACGCAGCTTGTGTTTCCAGATGAGATTTGCTCCTTCTGACATGTTATAATAAGAAATAGACAAGTTTTCGAGAGAGTCTGGTATAAGGAAAGCAGACCATAAAATTACACCTGTTTTATAACAACGTTCATAGTTTTGCCATTTATCTTCGTTTTGCTTTGGTGTGAGGACAGTTCCTGTAAAGCAAGAGTCTGTGAAACATAATGAAAGGGAACATCTTCCTGGTGGGGTGGATGCTGTGTCTGCACATCACCCTGGCTCCGGCCAAGTGTGATTCACAAAATGTGCTCTGTAAGAGAAAGTTCTGCCTCACTTGTCACCTTGAGAGCTGCTATGGGATGTGCAGCTTGGAAAAAATGTGGAAAAATGTATTTCTGTAGAAACCTCCACAGAGATGGAACAAGTAGTAAGCATTATTTTGATGTTTAAATGTTTTCCAGTATAAGTCATGAAGGAATGATAGACAAGCTCATAGACTAGTAAAAAGGTGGGGAAGATGTAAAGAGACAGAAAGGTCAGGGATGTGTTGACATATTGAGTGCTACTGCAATTGTGTGCCTCAATAGGAGGACATCCTGAGATTCTGGATCAATGTAGAAGCATCAGTAGCAGGATGGCTAATGATTGGAGCACTTGCTACCAGTTTATGGACAATTCTGGAGGAAGTCGTGGATGAAGATCAGTATAACCCTAAACAAGGCTGGACTTGCATTGGAGGGAAGAAACAACAAGGTTAAACATCTCCGCCACTTCTCTTGTTTTCACAAAAGCTCTTGTTGTGAACCAGTATGTAAAGTAGTAAAATATTTTGCTTATTTAAGAAAAAAGTGCAAAGGGAAAAAGTATGCAGAATCATGACTGTTCATGAAGATACTTTTGTTTAATCACTAACTTTTCCTCATGTTATTAGAGTGACTTTCAAATGCTAGGGCTGAAGTGTGCAGTGAAATTACTGTAGTGTAATGGTCAAGCTACCCCATTTTACAAATTATCACATATAAGCTGATCTATGGCACTGGGATGCAGCAGCAGATGTCTAAATTTGCATTACTCCACGTGCTGGCCAGACAACGTGTCCAAACTTTTAAGCAGGATGAAGATGCAACACTAGCCCACATCTGATCCTCTTAGCTTTTGGAAATAACACATAGAGTGGGGAGGGGGGAAAAAAAAACATCTTAATGAAAGTAATTCTTAGTAACTTCAAGAAACTGGAGCTGCTGATTTGCGCTTGGAAATAAATGTCAAGATTTGGAGCTGTTGATTTGTGCATGGGAATAAATGTCAAGATCCAGAGTTACTGATTTGTGCTTGGCAATAAATGTCAAGATGACAGAATGATTGGATCGGGGACAGAAGGAAAAGATGCAAGGAGGTGAAACACAGCAGAGATACCACTGGGATAAGGGAATTCTTACGCAGCCCCGAGGCGGGGGAGTGGTGGTACCTAGTCCCATCAAGGGTGAATTTGTGCCCTTGGCCACCAGTGTGGTCCAGAAGTGGAAGATGGGCAGATGGATGAAGAGGTTACGTTTGGTATAAAGACTAACAGCATTGCTTTATCTGTGCAAAGCAGCTGCACTACAGCTCAGATTTGGGTTTCCAGGTTCTAGATGCTCAATGTAGAGCACGTAAATCCTGCTCTTGACATCCAATTCTTTGCTTGCTCCCTGGGAGTAGGAAGTGTCCCAGGAAGAGAGACAGGAGGATTTTTGAGGTGTCCTAGGGATCAAGTGGTTCCCTGCTAGGAGCCTGAACAGGGGCTGGTGGCCCATTACTGCCCCAATGCTTTGGGTTTCCAACGCCTCAGACCCTGTAGGACTAGTTTTGAGGGGGGCATCTAAAGTTGGAGCCAAGGCCGCTTTGGGTTTCCAATGCCTCAGACCCTGTAGGACTAGTTCTGAGGGGGGCATCTAAAGTTGGAGCCAAGGCTGGACCATGTTCATGGTACCCTGGCCTCTCTCCTGCTGTATTTCCCACCATGGCAGGTTCCCCCAGATGTGGAGGCACAACTTCTGCTTCCAGTGAAGACTGGACTATGCCAAAGACTTGGATGGCATGTCCCCAGATGTGGCAGAGGCTGGGTCTCAGAGTTGCACTGTGTGCAGGCATCCATCACCTTTGCAGCTTCTCCAAGTGCCCAGCAAGGACTGAGAGAAGGAAAATCTACTCTATAAGGAGCTGGATCTGAACTGACATTGGACACTCAGGGCTGTAAAACATCTACTACTAAACCCCAAAACGTTAAATCATTTCCAGGCAAGTTGCGTTTTTAGGTCAGAACAGTTTGACACTGGTTCTTTTAACTAGAAAAAAAAATAATAATCTATATATATAAAAAATCATGTTGGCTTTGTTTCTGATTCATCTCAGGCAGGCAGAAACTGTCAGTGGTGCTGGTGGGGGAAGCAGAAGTATTATCCCCAGTGGAAAAGGAGATAGTTGCTGAAGACAGGAGTTTTATTCGCTCCATTAAGCAGCAGAGAAGGAAAATTGTAAAAGGCACAGCTTTTCAAGGTCCTCTTTGTCTTTTATTTATTTTTTTTTTTAAATGTTCTTTCTAATTAGGCTTGACTGGTGTTGCTTTGCCTGCAGCATGGCTGGGCCTTGAAAAACTAACAATGTTTATTCCTAATTGCATTTGATTACACGTATCTAAAGGCCACAGATGGTTTGGGAGGACTGAGTTTTAAATAAATACACGTGCACACTCTTTCCCTTCCCTTTCTTCCGAGTAACAAGAAGGAGAAGGACAATGTGACAATGGACCCCCAAGTAGGCAAAACTTATGTAGTGAGGCCATCAAAATTCTCTGCAGTGGTGGGGAAAACCTGGCACGGTCCAGATGCAGCACTGAAAATACAGTAATGATAATTGATCTGTGGCTTCACAGGTCAAGGGCCAAGTTAATTGGCTTATGTATTTAAGAAAAACCTCTTTTTTTTCCTCTCTGGACCAGTTCATGGTCCTGTGAAAGCTGTTTCAAACTGAACCCTGGCAGCAGTCACTCAACAGCCTCTTTAGCATAGCTGTAGCATTTAGGATAGTTGTTTATTAGTAGAGAAAATGGATTTATTTATAGATGCAATCTCTCTGCAAGTAATGAAAATGCTCTGATAACATTTCGAAGCTTTTCCTTAGTGTTTATGTGGGTTTGGGTCTGGGAGGCTTCAGTGACTTTGTACCATGTCTCTGTCCCTCTCTCTTGAGCCTGTCTCCTCAGACAGACTACGGCAAATTTTCCAGAATATAGCTTTTATAATTTTCTATAATATTTTGAATCCAGCTGACCTGAAATACTGGTAGCTTCCTTAAAGATGCCATTCTTAAAGTGAACACTTACTTCAGATTGTGTGTGTTGCTTGTGTATGTCTTCCTGAACTATTATTTTCTTGATTAACTCAATAGCTGACAATAAGAAAAACAAATCTATGCATCCACATGGGAAATCACCCTCAGGAGTCCACTATAACTACTCAGTAATTTTACCTGCCTTCATTTAAACTACAATCACATACAAGTATTTTCAGATTATTGCATTGAGCTTCACATCCATCACGTTCACTTGGAGGCTACAAATGAGGGTTATTGTCCCTGGAGTCCAACTATATAGAGCTAAGTGTAGTATAAACTGAACTCCACTTAACACCCTGTGTAGCAAATACATAATTTGTCTGTACAGCAATTTGAAAGTGAAAGGTCTTGGGAAACATCTGAGAGCTTTTAATTAACCCCTCTTTTTTCTTTTTTTTTAAATGGCCTTCAATTAATCTTGCAGGGATCTTCTTGCCCTACTCCATCAGGATCTGTCTTTGCTCCACTGAAGCTGTTCCTAAGTAGTAAAAAAAGATTAGCATTTTTGTTTGTTGGGGTTTGGTTTTGCTGTTTGTTTGTTGTTTTTTTTTTTTCTTTTTGTTTTCTTCATGGCAAATGCAATAAGTTTGGGGCCAGAGCACTCTGTGATAACCCATGATGCTGATGGGTCTAAACTCTGCCAGAAGAAGATGGACCTCTTCTATAAAACAGTAGGGATTGCAAAGGCCATTTTTCAGACTATTTATTTTTCATATTTGTCTTTATCCAGCCTTTGATGGGTCTAAATTCTGCCAGAAGAAGATGGACCTCTCCTATAAAAACAGTGGGGATTGCAAAGGCCATTTTTCAGGCTATTTATTTTTCATATTTGTCTTTATCCAGCCTGATTCCCTCCTATAGGTACCTGCAGACAGGCAGAAAAGTTTATAACAAAGGAGAAAACCCAGGTAAATCAAATGAGGGCTGGGAAAAGGATAGGAATGAGAAGATAATTATGTCAATAAGGAGTTCAATAATGAACCATATGGGATGACTGGAAAAATATGGTCTGCACACTCTTTCCCTTCCCTTTCTTCCGAGTAACAAGAAGGAGAAGGACAATGTGACAATGGACCCCCAAGTAGGCAAAACTTATGTAGTGAGGCCATCAAAATTTTCTGCAGTGGTGGGGAAAACCTGGCACGGTCCAGATGCAGCACTGAAAATACAGTAATGATAATTGATCTGTGGCTTCACAGGTCAAGGGCCAAGTTAATTGGCTTATGTATTTAAGAAAAACCTCTTTTTTTTTTCCTCTCTGGACCAGTTCATGGTCTTGTGAACAGCCGTTTCAAACTGAACCCTGATGCTTCTTTTCCTCTGAAACTGGCAGCAGTCACTCAACAGCCTCTTTAGCCTGTGAAAGCTGTTTCAAACTGAACCCTGGCAGCAGTCACTCAACAGCCTCTTTAGCATAGCTGTAGCATTTAGGATAGTTGTTTATTAGTAGAGAAAATGGATTTATTTATAGATGCAATCTCTCTGCAAGTAATGAAAATGCTCTGATAACATTTCGAAGCTTTTCCTTAGTGTTTATGTGGGTTTGGGTCTGGGAGGCTTCAGTGACTTTGTACCATGTCTCTGTCCCTCTCTCTTGAGCCTGTCTCCTCAGACAGACTACGGCAAATTTTCCAGAATATAGCTTTTATAATTTTCTATAATATTTTGAATCCAGCTGACCTGAAATACTGGTAGCTTCCTTAAAGATGCCATTCTTAAAGTGAACACTTACTTCAGATTGTGTGTGTTGCTTGTGTATGTCTTCCTGAACTATTATTTTCTTGATTAACTCAATAGCTGACAATAAGAAAAACAAATCTATGCATCCACATGGGAAATCACCCTCAGGAGTCCACTATAACTACTCAGTAATTTTACCTGCCTTCATTTAAACTACAATCACATACGAGTATTTTCAGATTATTGCATTGAGCTTCACATCCATCACGTTCACTTGGAGGCTACAAATGAGGGTTATTGTCCCTGGAGTCCAACTATATAGAGCTAAGTGTAATATAAACTGAACTCCACTTAACACCCTGTGTAGCAAATACATAATTTGTCTGTACAGCAATTTGAAAGTGAAAGGTCTTGGGAAACATCTGAGAGCTTTTAATTAACCCCTCTTTTTTCTTTTTTTTTAAATGGCCTTCAATTAATCTTGCAGGGATCTTCTTGCCCTACTCCATCAGGATCTGTCTTTGCTCCACTGAAGCTGTTCCTAAGTAGTAAAAAAAGATTAGCATTTTTGTTTGTTGGGGTTTGGTTTTGCTGTTTGTTTGTTGTTTTTTTTTTTTCTTTTTGTTTTCTTCATGGCAAATGCAATAAGTTTGGGGCCAGAGCACTCTGTGATAACCCATGATGCTGATGGGTCTAAACTCTGCCAGAAGAAGATGGACCTCTTCTATAAAACAGTAGGGATTGCAAAGGCCATTTTTCAGACTATTTATTTTTCATATTTGTCTTTATCCAGCCTGATTCCCTCCTATAGGTACCTGCAGACAGGCAGAAAAGTTTATAACAAAGGAGAAAACCCAGGTAAATCAAATGAGGGCTGGGAAAAGGATAGGAATGAGAAGATAATTATGTCAATAAGGAGTTCAATAATGAACCATATGGGATGACTGGAAAAATATGGTCTGTTCCAGCTGGTTTGTCAGTCTTAGTATCAATAAAGTGGCTCAAATAAGCATAGAGATTTCCCTGTGCTTTCCCAAAGCAAAGTCCTAATGGCTTTTCTGTTATGCTGCGGAGTAGACTATTTCTGAAGCCAATTACAAAACAGTCATAAAGCATTATGGTGCTAATTTTCAGCCCTGGCCCAAAAGAGAGTGAATCAAAGAAGTGATGGGGTTTATGTTGGCCTTTATAAGAGAAAATTTCTGATCTAGATGCACTGGAAATGTTGATGTTCCTCCATCCCTAACTTGTCCTAATTCTGGTTCCAGAGCATCCCTTGGGCACGTTGAAGGTCTGATGGGCAAAAGCAGCAGCAGTAGTATGAACTGTGTTATCACCTCATCCAGGTTTACCCAGTAACAGGGTAGTTTGTTACTTTTTTTTTTGATTTTTGTGGTAGGTTTTTTTTTTTTTTGAGCTCATTGAAATGATCAGATGTTCAGCCCCTTTCACCTTCTCTCTATTTGCTGAGCTGGGCTGGCTTAGCATTAATTGAATTATTCAAAATAGCTGCATTCTATAATTATTTGAAGAAAAAAGTCCTTGCAGAGCTTTGAAGCAGCCTGTAATTCATCTGCTTTTAGAAATACAGAAACTGACTGTTCTTCTAATCTCATTTTTGGATAACTGGTAGTTAACCTGCCACGCAGCTTGTGTTTCCAGATGAGATTTGCTCCTTCTGACATGTTATAATAAGAAATAGACAAGTTTTCGAGAGAGTCTGGTATAAGGAAAGCAGACCATAAAATTACACCTGTTTTATAACAACGTTCATAGTTTTGCCATTTATCTTCGTTTTGCTTTGGTGTGAGGACAGTTCCTGTAAAGCAAGAGTCTGTGAAACGTAATGAAAGGGAACATCTTCCTGGTGGGGTGGATGCTGTGTCTGCACATCACCCTGGCTCCGGCCAAGTGTGATTCACAAAATGTGCTCTGTAAGAGAAAGTTCTGCCTCACTTGTCACCTTGAGAGCTGCTATGGGATGTGCAGCTTGGAAAAAATGTGGAAAAATGTCTACAGCAAAGGGCGTCTCAGTGTATAAAGGAGTTTAAGGTTCCTTCTTGCCTTGCTGGGGATGTTATATTGCAGTCAGATAGCATGTGTTGGTAGGCCCATTTGAAAAATCCTGAATTAAGTAAATTTTAAATGAGACAACCAGAGAGTTGGGGCAGAAGATGGACCACGGGGTCCGTGTAAACTCAGCACGTTTGTGATTTTCTCTGACGTGTTGGTGATGAACTGCTAAAGCCTGCAGGCCAAAGGCTGTGGAGATCAGCCCTGGCTTGATGTGAGGCCAGGTGAGAGGCAGGACAGCCAGGGAGGCAAAGTTCATAAAATGTTGGGGAAAAAAGTCTTTTCTTATGCTAGTCCATTAGTACCCTTAACAAAGGCGTGATACACAGATGTATTTTTCAAGCTGAAACCAGGAATCTGAGCAAAGCCAGAATATATTGGCACCGCAGCTCTGGGGCTTTGACCCTGGACCAACACAGCAGCTGCCTCTAATGTTGCTCAGACCTTAGGAAAAGTGATGAACAGGTTGAAAATGGCTGGGATGCCAAATTTTTGGCAGCTGTATTTCTGTCATTCCAGATAGGATTCTCGCTTCTGAAACTGCTGGCAATAAGTTATAACTATTACCAGGGCATAGTCTTGGGTTGTGAAGATGTTCATCGCTCTTGGTTCATCCCAGCCTTGCTGAAGGGAGCTGGGGGCAGAGGGGCACATAGTCATCCTCAGGGGAAAGCTCTGAAACTGAGCTCTGGGTGAGGAACATCACCTCAAAAGTTTTGGCTGAACCAGAGGAAATGCAGGAAGGGGCAGGAGAAGAAAAGTGCAGCCCATTTACCTTGGGCAGGTACCTCCAGGGGCAGGATCCACCTGGGTCATGCCTGGATGACCTGTGCCTCTGATGTGGGGCACTTGTTGGACACACAATATTGGGCTAGAAAACACTGTGCTGTGACTTTTTGGCCCTTTGCTTTGGGCCAAGCCCTCTTTTGGGCTCAAAGAAGCTCTTGAGTGGTGACTGTTCTTAGCAGTAATTATTAGTGTTGTAAAAGCACCTTCCTTTTAGTGCTAGGCCTGCAGAAAGCAACCAACATCTCCCAAAGAAGCCTCAAACTCCTTGGAGCCACCTTAAATCCCCTGCTCTCTGCCCTACCTGGCCCCCTTGGGTAAGAAGCGTGAGGAAAAAAAAAACAACCCATGATTTTTGGACACCCCCCCGACCCCTCAGCGTGTAAAGCGAGTTAGTTGCTCCTTACCTCGATTAACTGTGCCACGGCAGCTCTGGAGCAGGACAAGAAGAGGGAGGAAGACCTCGCCCAGGAGAGAGGATGCTGCAAGGGTGGATGCCACGCCATCTTCTCTCTTCCCAGTATCTCTCCGACCGACTCCTGCGCCGTAGCCCAAAGCAGGGGGGGTTAGGAATATAACCCAGCCAGCTCTCGGCAGCCGGCAGCATTTACCAGAAGCAGTCGCGTGCTCTCCTGGCCCTTCTTTACTGCCCTTCCTTTCAAACCCAGCAGCCACGGAGCTGACGCCGGGGAGTCATTAATTAATTAGGCTGGTGTCGCTTACAGAGTGCTCTGCTGCTCCTCAAGCCCAGGCTTTGTGAAGGGGGGGACGCAGGGAGCACGGCAGAGCTCTTGCCGCTCCCCCAGAGGAAGGAGATTCACTCATTAAGACCCTGGCTTTAGCTTTTTTTTTCTTTCTTTCTTAACAGCTGCCTGACTGATTCCAGCTCCCTTGTTCTTGTTTTTTCTCCTGGCCTGTTGAGAGAATTCTCTTCCCCTAATGAAAAAGGGCTGTAAGCCAAGATGATGCATCAACAGCATCAGAGCTCCCCTATGCTAGCAGACTCTGGTGTTACTAGACGTGATTATTTGACATCTGGGGATGTTAAAAGCATCTTTCATCTCTGAAGGATCTTGTAGATGTGTTGTTATAGTCTGCACCTTCACCCGGACTTGTCTCTGAAGGGAGTTGAAGAAAACTAGGAAGAGCATGTGCATAGGAGGCTGTAGAAGCTAAAGCTGCAGGGCCACCATCTCCAGCTCAGCTCTGCTCGAGGGGCTCAAGGAAATTTTTGGAATCCAATGGAGAGGGAATGCACAGATTGAGCGGGTTGAGGGAGTGTGGGACTCTAATTTGGGCCATCCTTCCATCAAAGAGCAAACAGCCTGGAGAAGCTGTGGCTGCTCCATCCCTGGAGGGGTTCAAGGCCAGGTTGGAGGGGGCTTGGAGCAACCTGGGCTGGTGGGAGGTGTCCCTGCCCAGGGCAGGGGGTTGAAACTAGATGGTCTTTAAGGTCCCTTCCAACCCAAACCATTCTGTGATTCTACAAAAATCTTCAGCCACAAAGTGAAAAACAGGGTCAGGAGGGGAGTGACTGGATGAACCAGGTTTACTATATTCTCCCACGCTCAAAGTAATTTCTTGTAGTATTCTTTACCGGGAGAAGGCCAGGATTTTAGGCAAGAAAACAAATACTGAGATCCAAGAGAATCTAGTCACTTCTGCTACTGTGTTCTAGCACTTTCAGAGAACTAAGCACAGTTTCAGGGGAAAAAAAAAATATATCCCCATAGCAAATGAATATTTTACGAGCTGCAATAGGCAGGCCAAGCTTTAAGGTTTGCGTTACTGATTAGATTGTGAGGATTAGAGGAGGGCGGAACGATGCCAACGGGTGCATTGATGTGGAGGAAAAGCAGCTATTCTCACTTTTCTGCCCCGTTTGTGCTCGCTGCAGGCTTAGATGGGGGCAGTTTGCTGCGTGAGATGATGGGAAACTACCCGCTCAGGAAAAAAAATTGGTGTAAAAATGGGGTGCAGTGGAGAGGGAATACGGGATGCTGTGTTAGGAGGACTCAGCAGCAGACAACAGACGGTGGCAGCATCGAGGCAGGGAATTACGCATCTCCCTCAGAAGCTGTGCAGCTCAGTCCTCCTTTCCCCGGATATTAGGAAAAATTTTTTCACTGAAAGGGTTCTCAGCCATTGGAATGGGCTGCCCAGGGAGGTGGTTGAGAACGGTGTAAAAATGGAGTGGAGAGGGAATACGGGATGCTGTGTTAGGAGGACTCAGCAGCAGACAACAGACGGTGGCAGCATCGAGGCAGGGAATTACGCATCTGCCTCAGAAGCTGTGCAGCTCAGTCCTTGGTGTAAAAATGGGGTGCAGTGGAGAGGGAATACGGGATGCTGTGTTAGGAGGACTCAGCAGCAGACAACAGACGGTGGCAGCATCGAGGCAGGGAATTACGCATCTGCCTCAGAAGCTGTGCAGCTCAGTCCTCCTTTCCCTGGATATTAGGAAAAATTTTTTCACTGAAAGGGTTCTCAGGCATTGGAATGGGCTGCCCAGGGAGGGGGTTGAGGCCCCATCCCTGGAGGTGTTCAAAAGACGGGTTGATGTAGTGCTGGGAGGTCTGGTTTAGTGATGATGCTCCTTGTTTGTTGTGTGGGTGTCTATTTTTGTCAGTCGGGTTGACGGTTGGACAAGATGATCTTTAAGGTCCCTTCCAACCTAGAAGATTCTGTGATTCTGTAAATCTGGTCCTGGGCTCTGAGATCCCAAGCAGTGATTCTTTGAGCTGGTTTTAATGTTTTTCAGCTTGATTTCTTAAGGAAACGGGGCTTTTGGACGTGATATTTTGCTTGCCGTTCTCTTCCCCCCTTCCCCCCCTCTGGAATTCTAAAGCTTTGCTGTTTTAATTCAGCTGAAATAGGCCAAGGGATAAAGGTCAGTGAGGTGTTGAATTTCTGTGCGTTTCCATGAAAAAAGTGCGCCACTGGGTAGAAAGTGAAATCAGTTGTAGACCCCGTGGAAGGAAGAAGGACAGTATGTGGGTGATTCTTGCTGGACACACCAGGCAGAGGTGCTACAACCCGCCAAGCCCTGCAGAGCTTTGATTTGTGCCTGCACCTTGCTAGACACGGGGCATAAATCCACAGAGAACTGGGCTGCCAGTCCTGCTGCTTATGGGACTGTTTCCTTTCAGAAAGAGTTGTCAAATAATGAGTCTGTTTAAGAAGAGCTTGTGGAAATGCACCTGCCGTGCCCTGGGTCAAACACTGTACGAGCTCCCAAAGCCTCTGGGTTGTTATTTCCCGAGTGCAGTTTATTATTAGTGCCTTGCCCATGGGCTGGACTTCCAACATTGTTCCCATCCTTTTATTCACCTCTCAAGAGGTGTAGTTTTTTTGTTGTTTTATTTTGGTTTTTAATGCACTGAGTAAGCGGGACTGTGGGGATCCATCTCCTCTTCGTGTGCTCACAAACCAAGCCTGCCATGGCATCAAACCACTGCTGGAAAATATTTGTGCCAAAAGCTATGCAGAAATAGCACAAACAAACCTGATTTTTTTTTTTTTTTCCCTCAACCTCCAGATTTCTAATTCTATATATGGGTCACTGAAGTGGAATGCCTCCTTTGGTTTTCAGGGAAAAAAACAAAACAAACAACAGTAGATTTCTACAGACTCCAAACCTTTCAGCACTTTGTAACTTTATTTCAGCTTCTTTCCTTGGGATAATTTCAAAATACCTGGAGTAGGTCAGTGCACAATCTCCTGCTGGGATTCTACGTTATCAGATTTCGTGTTATTCCTTTGAGGTTTTCAGAGTTGTGGGTTGTTTTTTTTTTTTCTTCCTTTTAAATTTTCTTTCATGACAAGGAGGTCAAACAAACTCTTTATATACAAGCATCTACTTCTAATTTGATGACCTGACTCCTCAAGCTGGATATTTTGGGAATATATAAAAAAAAAAAAAAGTGTTGCAAACCTTTTGAATTTAACACCAGTGAGGAAGTGGGCTTTGTAGTGAGAGAGGGGAAATAGTTGCTTTTTGCCATATAAAGCCCCACAAGGATGACCTCTCACTGGATAAGGTTACTCACAGCCCACATTGCACATGCTGTTGTGTACTCACCGATTAGTGGATGACCACCAATCTCTGAGAGAAACCACAGGCGCTGTTGAACTTGTCAGCTTCCTATTTATAGCTCGGGCCTTTTTGCATCCTCTTGGGAAATAAAAGAAATGCAGCTCTTGCTAAACATGTCACCTCGCCAATCGCTGCAGCCCTGGCGTTGCTACGCAAAAAGCACGGCAATACAGTTTGGGAGAACATTTGGGAGAACATCTTGAACTCTGAGAGAGTGTTTGCTCACTGCCCCAGGGGTCAAACAACCAAAAGGGGATGTGGCTCTTTCCTGCCTAATCGCCTCCCCCACCTTGGGGCTTCTTTGCTCTCTGCTCGCATTTGGAAGGATGATCAAATGGGTGAAGAGCCATAGGGGACTCGAGGTCTGGTCTCCTTGGAAATGCACCAAGCACAGAAGAAGAAAGCAGGGAAGGGAGTCTCCTTGTTTTTATTGATATCTGACTAATAACTGGGCTTTCTTAGCAGAGACTTTTAACGCAAATGTTTTTTGTGAGAAGGTTCATGGAGAGAGAAGCTGTGTGTCCCACATGTGCTTGTGCTCACTTAATGTATCACAAAACATGATGGAAATCTGAAATCTGGCTAATTTTTGTGCACTTCGTGGCTCTGTTACACTGCTCATTTTTCTGGGTGCACATTGATTCCTTTCCTTCGTGGGCTTCGAAACACCTTGAGGCCACGGTGATGGGCACTGTGCAGGGCTACAGCATTTAGAGAGAGAAATGCCTCTTCACCATGTAGAATGCCTGTTTCTGAATGAGTAAGAAGAAGGCATTTAGGGGAAGGTGAAGGGTCCCCTTTCCTGCGGGATCCTGTCTGTCCAACCACCCCCAGAGCTCCCATGCCCTCCAGCAATTAGTTTCAGGATTTCTCTCCTCTCCTCACTCATTCCCCAGAACATCAAGGTCCAAAGGCCAAGTGCTTCCTTGCTTTCCTGGGTGTTTGGAGAGTTCCAAGGAGACCAGGCTCCCAGTTCCCCATCGCTCTTCAGCCCACCCATGACCAAAGGGGAGGCAACCTTAGGGCAAGGGAGGAGAGCTGGGAGCCAGGAGCGTGGAAAAGCCAGGAGAAGGGAGGAACGGTCCTTCTTAAATGCTTTTAGCTGCGGTTTAATCCCCAGAGCATCATGAAATGGTTTTTCCTTCCTCTTCACAGCTGCCTTTTAGGTATTTGAAGGTTGCCCTCGGTCCCTGCAGACTGTGGCTAGGAAATATCCTCAGTAGAAGCGGGGAGGCTGCATTTGTTTTCAGCAGTGTCAGTCATAACTTGCCTGCCCCGTGCACCACAGAAGCAGGACAAGCTTCCCCACGGAGCTGACGGCAAACTCAGGAACACCCCAAAGTCTTGCCTAGAGGGAGTGGCAGCTGCATCACCCGTCCGTGGCTGCCGTTTCCCTTTAAATCCTCTAAAAGCCATTCAAGTATTGAGTTGCTCGCTGAAACGTTGATGTGGAGACCAGCCAAGCGATGGCAGCCTGCCAGGGGTTTCCATGTCTACCAAGAATGTTTTGCAGTGCACCTTGGGAGGGGAGCATTACTTCCTCGATATTTTTTTTTTCTTCTTTTTTTTTTTTTTATTTTATTTTCCCCTCCCCTTAAAGTGGGTAAATAAAGCAGCTGAAAAGTTAAGAGCAGGCAGCTTTCATCACCAGCTCTTTCCGTTCACATGGCTACGTATCCTGGCTGACAGCTCAACCCATGGTAAGAGGGACTTTTTTTGCTCAGGTGGTGTTGGGCTGCTGGGAGATGCTACTAAACTGCTATGGAAGTAGGTCTTGTGGGAGATTGTGGTCCTGTTACAAAAGATTTGGCTCTGTTATGATGAAGATCGGGAGGTTAGAGCTTTGGAAACGGGGTGATATTCAGTGCATGACAGTGTTTCTCTCCAAAGTTTATTGCTTTAGGTATTTTGTAGGGTTAGGAAAGGACGCTTCCACGTTTAAGACACAAGAAAGTTTGGGGAGGCTGTGAGGTCAGCAAAATCCTACCGTCTCTGACGCCGTAAAGCAGGAATGTTGCTCATTTCCTACTTGCATCGTGACAAATAGTCACAAAATCCCTCCCAGGGCGTGTGCCGCAGGAGTGGGATATAATGGTGCGATTCACCGCACCTCTGTGGGACAAGGTGCCTTTGTTTCTCCAGCACCATGTTTCTGGGCAGTTGGACTTGTTGTGTAGCTGATGTGCCTCACAGTTGCAGGTGCTTTCCAGCCCAGTGGTGCCCATTTGTGCTGAAGGGAAATATTGGATACAACCAACATGGTGTTATGGAAAGGTTGATCAAAGGCAAGGAGAAGGACACTGATTTCGTGTGGCTACAGGAGGAAGGTCACCTCCTCCTGCTTTGCTCTGTCTCCAGGGACAGTGTTGCAGTTACTCGCCCTTGCTCTTACAGCAAAGGTGGGTTGCTGGTGGCCTGTCTGGTCTATGCTGTTATCTCAGTGGGGGATTTGGGAACTGGGAGGCATAGGAATGGGGGTAAGACCAGGCCAAGACTGGCTCTGCTCTTCAGGGTTGCTCATGTGCTGGTGGCCCTTGTCATCATCTCCTATGCTGCCTGTCTTTGAGGAGACCTTTCTCAGCCCTCTCAAATCAAACGGTGGCTTTCTCAGGAGGTACCCTTAAAACCTGTCTGGGTGATGGGGAGGGACTGGTCTTGGCTACATAAATACCTCGTGTGTTAAGAAAGAAAATCTAGTTGACTTCTGCTCTCTGTCCTCCTTCAGTGTGTCTCTTGCCTACCTGTAGCTCTGCACCCTTGCTCCTCTTTCATGTCTCCACGTGCCAGGTGCCTCTGGCTATCGGATTCCTCTGATCCACCGCCTGGATGCTTCTGGCATAGCTTGCCAGGGAGTGGGAAGAAGGCCCCAGCATTGCAGCTGGGGTTCTGCCACCCTGCTTGGAGCATTTGGAAGATGCTAAGATGATAAGTCACTGTCCTCCTGCGGTCAAGCTCTTAGACCTCTGTGTTCTTCCCTGGCTGGGCTGTTCTGCAGCACAAAAGATCACACAATTAAATACCCACTTATCTCACTGGTGCTGTTTCTCTCTCCAAATTAGACAAATTTTCACATCATTTTCAGAGCAGAAAGGGTTGTAATCAGTCTGCTACAATGAACGAGCGATATAATACGTTTTTATTATTACAAAGTTTTCTGGAAACTTATCCATCCAACTAACCACGAAAAGGCTCAACTTCAGATAAGTTTGCAGAGAGGAAGGAGCTTGAAAAGGCTCATGGCTTCAGATAAGTTTGCAGAGAGGAAGGAGCTGATCTGAGCTGAAAGATGACAACTTGGTGCTGACACAGGAAAGTGGGGTTTTCTTTGGTCTGTTTTCCTGCTTTGTGGCTATCTGCATGTATAGCAGCTCCTATGGAATTAGGAGTGACTGCCAGAGGCTAGTGTTTGTTTTTCATTTCAGCAAGGCCTTTAGTTAGACAAGCTACCACAGAGCAATAAATAGTTTGGGATCATGAGTCATGTTTCATTCTTGTAACTAAGTAGGCATCATGGGTTTATTTAAAAAAGGCTTCCTTGTTTCTCTGTGTGTTGTTACTGAAAATAATTCTCAAATAGAGTCCTTACGCCTCTCTTGGACTATTTATTTGTCACTGTCAAAGGTGGCTGCTCTAAGGACTGGGATTTCTCTCTGTTTTGTTCTGCAGAGTAAGAATTAGAATTTCTTTACAAGCAGTAAACACATTAGTTGTGTAATGCCACGTGTCCCAAGTGATCTTGAGTCCCTGGATATCATGTGGGGCTGGGTGTGATTGCAGAGGTGCCTGGTATCTTCCCAAACTGTCAGTAAACCTTCCAGGTTTTCCAAAGCTTTGACAGCAACGTAGCACCCTGACCTTTGGAGGGCAGTATGGTTAGATGGACGGGCATCCTGATTGTCTACCTGAAGGTAGAGGCAAGTACCACAGGTCACACAGAAGGTGGCACACCTTGAAACAGTGACCAGCCCCCCCATGACCATCTACTTCTCCTGCCTTGGCAACTTAATCTTCTGTGCTGTGTGGGACATGGGGACTATGGGACCAGTTGGTGCAGCTCATGATGCACAGTTTCAGCACCACCTCGTTGTAGCTGGAGTTTGTCCAACGGGCTAAGGAACTGGTACAGCTTGACTAACAGGCACAAGAAGACATGTTACTCTTGGGTACTTTTTGGTCCTTGAATCAGGACCAATGTTTTGTCCTTTATGCTGATGGCCAGTGTGCTCCTGTTTGGTTTTACCCCTTTCCAGCTCTTTTTTACTCTAAAGAGAACCAAGTGCTACCTGGAGAAGGTCATCAGACAACTGTCCGCCCAGGGTCTTGTTGATGCCTTTTGGATGACCTTGTGCTTCTACCCATTAAAGCAGTTGTAGCGAGTCCCTGATGGTGGTGGACCTTCAGCAATGCTAAGAACTGGGTCTGCCATAGACCTGGCATGGCATGGACACATAATTAGAGACAGTTCCAGGACCAACTGCTATCTAAGAGAGAGGAACACAGGTGGAGTGGACTTGCCAAAGGTCATGTAAACAGTGAGGGAAATGATATTTAGGTCATCTGGTGGCTCAACTAAGGCTGAAAAAGTCTAGACTGTGCATGCTTCAGGGATTAACTGTTGACTCTTCACGCTGAGAGCCTGTGTGATCAGTACTGTGACATCTAGTTTACATCTGAGCTCTCTGTCTGGCAGACACTGAGGCTGAAGGTTGTAGGAAGAGTCAGTCTCTTAATTTTGTGGGGGGCTTTCCTCCATAAGAAAATGAGTGTGGTAAGGAAAGGTGTTGAGTACATGATACTAACTCTCCTTATGCTTGAATCTGCTTGTCCTGTCTCCTGGCCAGTCTTGTGTTGCAGCCCGTCCTTGGTCTTGTCTGATTGTCATCTCTGTCTCTCGTGGACAGGAGAACAGATGCAGACACGTGGCTGTTTGCAGTGAGCACTACCTGAATTCTTCTGCGTATCCTGACGTGAGTTAGGAAAATTTCTAGAAGTGCTTGATTTATATACTAGTTTACTCTTCAGTTGTTGCTCAGATGAAGAAAACATGTCTGTACCCATTGCTGATCCCAGTTTCTTGTTTTCTGATCGCTCCTGCCTCACATACCTGTCTTACCCTTTAGGGAAAAGGCTTGTGTTGCCTCAGTGAAAAGCACCAGGACAAATTTGATTATCAAGAAGGTTGTGAAACTTCTTTTGCATGAGATATGAATAATTGCACACTTAGCTCCTGTTTCCATGCATAGTTTCCCAATGGCATGCACAAATACTGTGCTTCTGGGCTTGCAAGGCACGAGTTAAAGAGCACATGCTGGGATCAGATGTCCATCTCTGCCTTGGAGTCCCCTGGGTGAGTGAGTCTGAGTATTTCAGCTCGTTGCTCCTGTCTGGGGTGGGTGCTGTGTCAGATGGTGCTGGCTAAAGCATAGCAGATCCAATGATGTCCAAGCAGCTGTGATTGCCCTGCTACTTGCCAAAGCCTCAGGTGGTCCTGTGGCACGTATGCAGCAAGGCAGCAGAAATATCAAGCTGGTGCTCACTGGGATTATGGGTCTGGTGCCATCTTAGACTTGCTTTGCCTCCTCCATCTCCCAACTCAGTCCTCTTTTACTTGAAACCGAAGTACACCTGAAATTCTTGGGATAACTTGAGAAGTAAATGAAGCTGCTGGTTTTTTTTAAATAGCTTTTTGGAAGGAAAAAAAAGCTATATGATGCTGAGATTTTTGCTAGGAGGAACTATCTTTTTGTTGGAAGGAGGAAAAAAAAATAGTTAATTGTTCTCACATCTTCACACAGCCTCTAAAGGGCTAAGCAGGAGCTGAGGGTTCATGGAGTGATGCTGTAGGGAAGGCTGCAGGTTTTTTGCTGCTGTTCTGGGGCCCTGCTTCTGTAACCCCATACAGGAGCTGGTACAGTCAAGGGTATTCTTGTAACTGAGTGAGTCGTAAAGCAGCTATTTCCAGAATGGTTGGTTCTTATAAGATGGGGTGGTATTGCCCTGGTGATAGAAAGATTGCAGGCCAACAGAGCTGACTCAGCACCACTGGCCCCGGCACTCAAGAATTTGCCTGGGACCTAGTTTCAGCAGAGGAACCTGGACTATAAATAGGCTTTGGTTTAAAAAAAACTCACCAAACTAAAACAAAAACTTCTTGATGGAAAAGATAATTTCTTTCAGGGAAGCTGTATTTGCAGGAAATTACGAGGGTGGTGAGACACTGGCACAGGTTGCCCAAAGAGGGTGTAGATGCCTCCTCATTGGAAGTGTTCAAGGCCAGGTTGGAGCAACCTGATCTAGCAAAAGATGTTCCTGCCCATGATGAGGGGGTTGGACATAGATATCTTTAAAAATCCCTTCCAATGATTCTATGAAAGGAGACATTTTCTCATGAGGTATAAGTTGGGGTGAGATTTAGTGGAGGTTTCTGTTCTCGTGGGTAAAAACCCTAGGAAGGAGGAGCAAGGTGAACTCCTTCTCTTAGAGTTTTCTCAATCAGACCTAATTTGGTCCTTCTAGAGGGGTAAATGCTTTAATTGCTATAGGTGGATGAATGCTAATTTGCTGTGCCATCTATTTAAGGGCAGACCCCTTGGAGCAACATCGTTGGTGCCACTGTGCTCCAGCTGCCTCTCCCCGATCCCTTGAGTGGATGTTTCTAGTGACAGTGTTAAGCTTGGCCTTTAAATCACGTTCCCCAGGGGGACACATGCAAACATAGGAAGCAAAGATTTAAAACTGCAGGAATTAAAAAGATTTTAAAAGCAGAAGAGAAAAATGTAAAGCCTGAACCACCTTTCTCTAGACAAACAAATGCTAGTAGCATCCCCTAAGCTCCTGGCTAGAAATGATATCACACTCTCTATATTTAAGATCTGTGGCTGCAGAGAGCCAGCAATAATTTCATTAATAACGGTCTGGTCAGATAATGGGAAAGAGACCTAGAGCTGATAGGGTGGATTTCTAAAGACTTCTGTGGAAAACAACTGTGTTTATTTAATAAGAACTGTTAGTAGGAAAACTTAGTTTTTAAAAACTCCAGGCATAGATCCCTTTTTCCAAAAGAAAAGCTCCATCTGTCAATATGTCCCTGATTTTTTGTTTTGTTTTGTTTATTTTTTTACAATTGCTTAGTTTTGAAAAAACTCCAGGCATAGGTCCCTTTTTTCAAAAAGAAAAGCTCCATGTGTCAATGTGTCCCTGATTCTTTGTTTTGTTTTGTTTATTTTTTTACAATTGAAAAGTCTCTTGGATCTACTTTCTTTTTTTTTACTTCAAGTTAGGAAACCAACAAGTTCCCAAGATCAAAACTGGACTCTTTTCCTTTGGGTTGATTTGGATTAAAAATTACCTAAAGACATATTTTGCAGATAGGTAAGTTTTGGGGTTTTTTTCCCCTGTTTTTTTTTTCCTGAAATCAAAGCAGGGTGGGGAAATAATTGCAATATTACATTTACAAGATGAGAAGCATGTCTCATACACAGCCTTAGGTGCTCTTGAAACATCTGCATCCTCATCACTGTCCTGTCTACTGCAGAAATGTCCTGGACAGTCTTTATCTTAAGCTGCATCAGTCTTTATCTTAAGCAAATATTGTCTATACAGTATAGGTGATGGACCACCCTGTGTCTCATGCTCCATGTCCAACCCAAAGCTAATCTAGTCTTAAAGGATCGATGTAAAGGTGTCCACAGGTTCCCAGGGTGGATGCAGAGGAATCAGTGGTCATAGTTCTAGGATGGTTTGGTGGTTGCTCAAATAGCAACAAGTCATTGCCATTTTTCACCCTGTATTTTAAGGTAAAGCAGTGACAATTCATGTTGTAACCTGTGGCAATCTGGTAGCTGCTGCACAATCAGTTGAGTTGTCCGTGCAACAGGGACAGGTTAGACAATGGTAGGGAACATGGAAGCTGGAGGTCTTCCCTCTGTTGAGGACAGCACGTAGGGGGCAGGAATGTGAAGCTGGAGGTCTCAGACCAAAGCTCATGACATCTGTGCAAATTCTGAACACTTCATGAAAACTGAGTGACTGGAAACAGATTTCTGCTAAGGAAACACAAACGAAAGTAAAAGACATGTCCCAAACCAAACTGTGACACCCCTCTGGGTCATCACAGCTTCACTGGACTGGAGTTAAAAAGAATCATGGGGAGAAAAACCTGAATCCAAAGCATGCACAACAAGCCACTTGACCAAGAATGTACAGAAACAAGCCACAAAGCTGAGCTTGAGGCACAGGCCCAACTGCACCCAGGGGTTGAACCAACAGACCTTAGATGTAAGGTGGGCAGAGAGCTCCTGGGCCCTTCATGCAATGCTGCAGGGGAGCTGGAGGTCTCCAAACTTACATGCTCAACAAGGAAATTCTCAACACTGGGATCTCTGAAACCCTCTCCCCTTTCTGGAGAGTAGGCACTATCATAAGCTGTGCCAGGGAGCAATCTCCATCCACGTAAGGTCTGGAGGCTGGAAAATCCTCCTGGGCTCAAGCACCCACGCAAAGGCTTTGAAAGGACTTGAGGTGCCTGTCTGCCATCTAGTCCTTTGTGGGTGAGCATTTAGGATGTGGAAAATCTGCTCATTCCAAATTTTTGGACTGGAAGAAAGAAGGTCTGTGATTTCACCCAAGTCCTGATCACCAGCTCGCTGACTTCGCAGCTTGCAGAGCAGGTCGGAGGCCGGCAGTGAGCTCATTGCTCGCTCATCCTTTCCATTCCCAGGCTGCGTCCTTCCCTGCTATTGTTCCCCACCGTGTACCAGGGATTGCTGCTCCGAGGGTTGCTGCCTTGCCTGCCCTGTGTGGTGTCAACCATTGTGTTGAGGCAGACAGTGAGTTATGGGCACGATCTGCTCTGAAAAGACCCCGGGAGTCCAGGAAAATGGGAAGGAAGTCAAGACAATAGATGAACCTCTCTGAACAAAAGGTGATTGAGGTACTTCTTGTCTCCTGCTGCACCCTGAGCATCCTCGCTATAGAAACCGACTTGTCCTGAGCTCTCAGCCTGCAGTAAGTTCCAGTAGTTTGTAAAAATCCTTGAAATCATCTAACTGGGGAGGAGGCGAGCCGCTGAGTCGTAACATGTCAGAGCTCCTGGGAAAGAATGGGGCTTTGTTTGAGCTCCTCAGCAGGCTCTGAAGCAGAAGGGGAGGGCACGGGGCTTTTGTTGGGCAGCGTATCTACTCCTCTTGATGTGGAGAGCGAGGGCATGGTGGCAGCAGGTGCCCCAACAAAACGCTCGTGGGGATTTGCTGTAATTGTGGATCAACTGGAAAACAAAGGCTTTCAATGCTTTAGGAGGTGGGATGGCGGCTGAGCTCAAATAGGTGGGCTGGGGAGAACTCTGACGGATGGAGTTGGGGATTTTGGGGTTGATTTTAGTTTGTTTTGGTTTGGGTTTTTTTTTTTTTTTTTTTCTAAGAAGGAGGGGAAATAGTTACTGCTGGCTGAGGTGTAGCAGGGGACAGGCTTTGCATGCGTCACGTGCAGGCTGTCACACGCTCCCCTCTCCGCAGCGGGCTCTGAATAGCAGGAAACGTCCCGTTTCCCAGGGTTTTCCGTCTCTGAGCTACGGCAAGAACCGAGGTCGCACGAGGGGAGAAGACTGGCAGAAAAAGGAGGAGGAAAAAAAAACAGCCCAGGAGCCTCGTTTGGCAAACCTCTGTGGGAACGCGCTGTAGGTGAAAAGGGATTAGAGCTGAGAAATGCCCCCGCACAAAGCAAAACACATCCTGTCCTTTTCCCTTTCAGTCTCCTGTATTTTAAAATTTCCCCAACACGTGAGCTGCAAGAGCACGGATGGCAAAATTTCTTGTCCTTTTTTTTTTTTTAAAAAAAAAAAAAAAGGGGGAAAATAACAAGCAATTGCTGTAGAAACCCTACGTGCACGGGTTTCGTAACTGTCTCTCCGGGCTCCGTGGGTGTCTCGTCTAACGAACAGGCCCAGATCTGTGTTTCAGCAAACGAGGCGGCTGGACGTGGGAGGGAGAGGTGGGAGGGGAGAGCGGGCCGTACTGGGAGCAACCGAGTATTTCAGGAGTTGGGAGCTCAGAGGAGCTGCCGCCGTAGCGTTTACCACAGGGGAATTTTAATTGGCCACCTTATGCCAGGTACGTTGCTCTACGCGCTGGTTGCTTTTTGGGTTTCGCGACCCGTAGTTCGTTAGTTGGTTGTTTTCCTGTTGCTCCTGAAAAAAAAAAAAAAGGGGGCAAATAACAAGCAATTGCTGTAGAAACCCTACGTGCACGGGTTTCGTAACTGTCTCTCCGGGCTCCGTGGGTGTCTCGTCTAACGAACAGGCCCAGATCTGTGTTTCAGCAAACGAGGCGGCTGGACGTGGGAGGGAGAGGTGGGAGGGGAGAGCGGGCCGTACTGGGAGCAACCGAGTATTTCAGGAGTTGGGAGCTCAGAGGAGCTGCCGCCGTAGCGTTTACCACAGGGGAATTTTAATTGGCCACCTTATGCCAGGTACGTTGCTCTACGCGCTGGTTGCTTTTTGGGTTTCGCGACCCGTAGTTCGTTAGTTGGTTGTTTTCCTGTTGCTCCTGAGGCTCAGCTTTACGTTTAGACACGCACCACAGGAAGGGTGCTAAGATCAGCCTTAACAGCTGAAGGGACTGTTGAAGGTAATGGGCTGAAAGTCCTGAGGTGGAGTAAAGTTTGGGAGGGTTTTCTACAGGTGGAAATTGTACCTGCGCAAGCAAAGCGGAGCGTAAAATGCACTTTTGGGTGCAGCCCTGTGCTTCATCTCGACAACACGCTGGCCTTGCATAAAGAAGATAAGTTGTCTGCAAGGTGTTTAATTCCCAGCTTGGCCCAGACTTGTGGCATTAAGTCCTCTGCTTGCTCTCACCTTGTGTTTTTCCAACGGGGATGCTGGAGGAGCCTGTGCACGCGTGGTCCTTCTCCCTCAGGCAGCTGCTTGATCCTCCGTGTGTGTCAGGGCTTGCTCCTGTCTGAGGGAGGGATTTTTTTCCACCCGTGTCAGGCAAGGAGGCAGCCTCACCTGGCAATACGAGCCCGATGAAGTAAGGCTGGAAACCGTGTGTTCATGCTGGGGTTGCACAGCTCGCCTGGCGGAGTAAAGAAACCAATACCCAACTAATTAGTCAGGGTGAGAGAGGCTGATAAGCTCGCCTGGGTTTCTGCAAGGGGAGGGAAGTGGTCAAGAGCTTGCAGGTGTCTTAGGTGTTAAGTGAAAAGTCTGGGTCAATGGGCCCAATTATAGGGGAACTGTAACCCACTTAAGACTTTTAAAAAAAAATAACAAACAACTACCTGTTTAGAGCCAGAAGAGGAGGAGCTGCAGTTCACAGGAAGGACTGTTTTTAAACTTTAGCTTAGTTTAATTTGGACCTGAACCAAAGCTGTGTCTCTTTTGTCTGTGGAAATTTCCTATGGCCTGGAAGCTTCCTAGACCTTGCAGCTGCTCCCTGAACTCGGTAGTTTCACTACAGCTGCTGCAATGACTTCAGTTCCCAATGAGCTGCAAGACCAGATTTCTGAGGATCCGCAAGGAAACCAGGCAGAACTATCCTTCAAGACCCTGCCTTCTATTTAGTAATGCATTTTGGAGGCAAACAGTATCTGCACGTTCAAGAAGGATAAGATAAACTCAGGGACAACCTGTCCATAGGCAGATACTAAGAATAGGGTTGCACCTTTTGAGTTCCCTAATGCAACAGTTGGTTGTTTGGGGGAATACTTGAGGATCCGCAAGGAAAACAGGGAGAATTGTCCTTCAAGACCCTGCCTCCTATTTAGTAATGCATTTTGGAGGCAAACAGTATCTGCACGTTCAAGAAGGATAAGATAAACTCAGGGACAACCTGTCCATAGGCAGATACTAAGAATAGGGTTGCACCTTTTGAGTTCCCTAATGCAACAGTTGGTTGTTTGGGGGAATACAAGAGGAATGAACCTCAGAAAGTGGTCAAGCTTGTGTTTATTCTCTAAATAATAGCTCTTATTCTTACTGCCAGACTAGCTGGACCGCTGGCCTGAGCTGGTCAGGTAATGTTTACATTCCTGTTGAATTGGAAAGGGCTCATGCAAAGCACTTTGGGCTCAACAAACAGGAATTTTCTTGTGAAACAGTTTTGTCAGAGCTTCTGACCAGCTCTTCAGGTCATCAAAAGACTTGGGTTTTGGCACTCAAAGCATCTCAGTGACCTGTGGCGTCTCAGAGCAATGATCAGAGCTTAGGAAGCACTGGTGACTCTTTGCACGCCTGTCCTGCCTTCGGTGGCTTGTAATTTGTCCTCCAAAAGCACCTGAAGGGTTTGATGAAACACTGGAAGCGTCCTACTACACTCAGCCTTTAGTAAAGGCCTTGGGCACTCGAGAAGAAAAAATCTGGCAGTTCTTCAGTCAGGTTTGTTGTTCATGTTCCTGGCCGTGAATGAGTTTAAGGGACCCAAACAGAAATCAGAGAAAGCCTGAGTGTAAGGATTAAATGAATCCATTAAAGTCTTAAGCGTCCTACTACACTCAGCCTTTGGTAAAGGCCTTGGGCACTCGAGAACTAAAAATCTGGCAGTTCTTCAGTCAGGTTTGTTGTTCATGTTCCTGGCCGTGAATGAGTTTAAGGGACCCAAACAGAAATCAGAGAAAGCCTGAGTGTAAGGATTAAATGAATCCATTAAAGTCTTTTTTCCCTTTCATTCCTGTTCCTTTGTACGGATTTCAGCCCTGCCCTGTTTCTGGCAGGTATTGGGGATGCTGCAAAGTGCTTAGACTTTGCATGGGTCACTGGGTAGAGCAGATCTGGGAGGTTTTGTAAGTGGCCTTTTGTGGAATCATAGAATTGCCTGGGTTGGAAAGGACCTTTCAGATCATCGAGTTCAACCATCAACCTAACGCTGACAAAAACCATCACTAAACCATTTCTCTAATGTAGCTATGTCTACTTTGGACATTGCCTCTAGCATAAGGAAACACCTATGAGATCGGAGGAGAGGCAAGTAGTGCTATAAAAAGGCAGGGCAGCTAAAGGATGGAGCCAGAACCTCACTTGTGAATATCTGGTGGAGCCAGCCATCTCCAAGGTGACTGTTGTCACCATTTTATGACGATTTTCTGTCTTTTTAGCACAAAGGAAGTGAAATCTCTTCTGCTCCTACTCAAGTTCTGGAGGTGCTGAGTGGAGAGGATGATTCAGAGGGATTGAACTCCATCTCATCTGTGAAGTAGTTCTGCTACCAGCCCTCCCATTGTCCCAAGGGACACTCCTCTGAGTGACAACCAACTGAGGCTGCTTGTGCCTCTGGGTTGGTTTCCAGGCTGTAATTCAGACTCTGTGTCTCAGGATCTGACTCAAAACTGCTTTGATGCAGATAGTAACACGTATTCTAAACCCCAAGTGTGTAGCACTCTGTCATTTTTCTTGCTTTTTGAGGCCATGCTGAAATCCCATTTCCTTTGGAAGAGCACGTGAGGCATATTGGGAGCATGAGGCCAAGGGAGATGAGCTCCTGCTCCCAAAGCTGCTATTGGAGCTGTGACACCAAAATTGTCCCTAGCTGTTATCTTCCATCTTTCCCATATTTCTACTCCAATGGAGAATTACCGATTGCCCTCTTCTCGTGATCTGTCTTTTGCTGCCTCCAGAGAACCTGTAGTTGTTTTGGTTTTGGCTTGGAGCTTCATCCAGTAACCCCAAGTCATTCTGTGTTGCATATGACTTGCTGGGTCAAAATAGTTATGCTTCTGAATGCATAAGCTGCTTGTAAGTGATAACGATAATGGGAGTTACAAGGCCATGGGGGATTAAACCACAAAGTAAACATCATTTCACCTGCAGGCCTTGTTGTACTTGCCTTGTTATTTGCAAAGGCTGAATGACATCCTTAATGGTGGTGACAGTGATCTTCTCTAGCTTTGTCTGTCAACAAGTAAAGGGTTTATTTGAGCTGTTTAATTCTGTAGCTAGTGGAGACAGACCATGTATGCCCAAAGGTCCACTTCTGTCACTAAGGCTGGATGAAATTGAGCTTTTCATGTGCCTCCTTGGCTACAAAGGGAGCCTGGGGTGAGTAGTTCTGCCTTCAACCAACCAGACAGGGGAGATGGGTTTTGTCCTTTTGCTGTCAACTGAAGGTTTACGGTTGTCTTCATTAGGCTCAGAAGTGAACTTCTTAAGGAAGCAACATGAACTTTGAATGTGGATTTGGGGAAGAATGAAAAAAAACCTGAGTCAGATAAGGTTTGTGTGAAGCTTTTGCATTCCCTGGTTTTGCAAAAAAAAAAAAGGGGTGGGGGGGAGAAAACACACTCCCTTCCTCTCAACCTCCCACATAGCTTCCTGTTTTTCTGTGTTAAAGATGGAAGAAGATAAAAGTCTGGGGAAAAAAAAAAAATGATTCTCCTTGGGCTGAAAAATCAATTATACTGCCGTAGTGCTTTCTGAAGAGAGTACTGAATGCTCATTTGACCTTTCATAAACTCCTTGCCATACACTGCTATCCTAATTTGCTGAGATTTTAATGTGGTTGATGTTTTGGCAGCCTTGCGCTGTCTCTTCTTTCAGTGTTTGAGGTCCTGCCATGGAGGTGACCGCAAACAATTTTATGACTGATGCATAATATCAGCTGTACCAAGCCAGGATATCTCACCTCTCATAATGTAGAAGAACGTGCCTGGAGAAGAACACCATGAAAACTGGAAAGGGTTGTAGTGATACTTCCTCCACATGTCCTTGTTGTCTCCTCAGGGACTTCCTGAGCTGGCTTTGATGACTTTGTTTTTATAAGCTTTTAATTGATTTGTCCTGCATGGACTAATCCAGCTGCTTTTGAACCCATGTAAAGTATTCTCATAGACAGACAGACAGACTATTGTGACAGTGAGTTCCCTGGCTTAATTAGGCACAGTGGGGTCAAACATCTTGCTCTTCATCAGGACCTGGCCTCACTGCTTGAGAATAGACGTGGTTGTGTTGTGCCCTGAATGTTTACTGTGTGGCCTCATCTGTGTATGAATCTGGACTGACCAAAAGTCTTGTGTTCAGGGGGAGAGTTCTGATGGGTTTGTTCATTTTCTCATGTTTTTAAACTATGTGATGTACTGTGTCTACCTACTTTCATTGCTGTCCTGCTCCATAGTTTTCCCTGGTAAAGACAACTTTGAACAAGAACTTCCCTAGTTCCTTCACATGGCTGGCATCAGCACGCTCCCTGTATCCCATGCTGGAGCCTAATCCAAGTCACTGCTACCTCTGTTGTTCTCTTTCTCCTTTTTATGCTGCTAGAAGCTGTCTTGGGATTCAGGGTTTTATTGTCTTTCTGCCCTGTTTATCCCCAATTACCTCTTAACTCCCACGTCATGTGTTTCTGCATGTTTATGAGGTGGCTCTGGTAAGTTGAACATTAATTCATCTCGAGTTGTGATGATCTGAGGCTTGACAAGAGCAGAGTCTGAATGGGAGAATGTATGCCAGCACGTTGGTGTTGGTTAAACAAAGCCTGGAATTGTTTTTCCACATGACAGAACGGTCTTTGTGCCAGTCTGAATGCAGACTCAGCTGGAGCGTGAGGGGAAAATGTCCTTTGGAAACACAATTAAGATGCATGAGGATACTTGGTCCCCTAGAGAAAAGCAGCAAAGGTTGGGACAGAAAGAGAAGCAATATCTCTGGCCACCAGGGTTTGCCCCCATGGCCTAAGGAGCTCTGGACTTTATGGACTCTGAGGTGGCACTACTAATGGAATGAGGAGATCCCACCCTGTTTGGGGGCACGTTTATGTTGTCAGTACATGAAACTATGCTGGGGAACAGATTCAGGTTAAAAAGTAATCTGGCAGAGAAGGGTAGAGTCCATGGTCCAAGCTCAAACAAATCTTTCCTCTCTCCCCTCCACCCTTTTAAGACCAGCTCTGAATGGAAATCCTTCCCCACCCCCCTATTTTTGGTCCTATTAATCACAATTATAAAGACGTTGAGCTGACTCAGGGGAGGAAACTGATAGTTAGGTCTGGATTCCTTCTGGTTTAAGGTCCCAAGATTTGTCTGTTACGTCATTTGCTGTGATGTGACATGAAGTTCTGTGTTGACTCAGTAAACTTTTAATACGTTTATTTGCTAATTTCTGAGGAAGAAACTCCCCACTGGTAGGTTTTGTGCAGAGCTGTATATTATTTTGCCCTGTAATGTGCATGCTTTAGAGCTATACACTGCTTGGGGAAAGACATAACCCTCATGAGAAGGGTGAGCAAGTGGTTGACAGCAAGGGAGGACTTGTATGTGCTTCTGGGTGTCTAGAAGACTGTCTGGCAAGAAGAGAGTTTTAAATTTCAAATATTTTAGGCATCATCCTGCTGCAACATGGAAGGCCTTTTACTACTCCAAGTGTAAGTGCATTCTTAGACAGTTTTAGATGCTTTACTTAGAAGCAGAACCATTACCAGCATGAGAGAAAGTGGCCCAGAGAGTGAAAAGCAATATCTGAGGAAGAATTTCAGGTTTCCTCTGACAGAGAAGTATCTTTAGTACCTCTTGGCTTCAATTTGGAACACTTTTATTTGCTTCTGAAGCACAGCTTGAAATAAGCAGCTTTATCCCTGTCTCTGCCAAGACGTTGTACTCGCTTGACACGGGCTGTAGCAGGAAGGTACCTCTTCAGCTACATGACAGTAATAATTTAACTGCCTCTCAAAGGACAGAGAAGGGAAAACTTGGCCTGTTTGAGGACTGTACACGACAGAGCGATGGAGTGGCCTCATTTCTGAGGCAGTTGATAGTAGAAAGATGGTGAACTGCAAGGATGGATGAGATTGAAAGGGGCACAATGTCCTTTAGGTATGGCTGATGCAGGGAAACAGAAGAGTTTAAGGAGGGAAGGGGCAACAGCAAATATGGTGGTGGGGTTTACATCCCAGGTGATTTAGTGTGACAACAGCCTAAAGAATTCCTAAATCTGGAATTGTTCACAACTGGTTTCTTCTATCTGAGAGGTGGTGGTGCTGACCAATGTTCTTAACTTTGGCACAGAGGGGGATTCACAAGAGGAAGATGGAAAATTAATAGTCCTTCTGTGGATGTCTGGTTTGTTCCTTAATGTACAGGAGCTGAATAGGTTGACTAGATGTCTGTTTCCATGACAAACTTTGTGTCACATCTGAAATCTATGGGGCTTTCCAGGCATTTTCCTGGTGGAAGAGCTGCCTCAGAGCTACAGCCTCCAAAGCAGAAAGGGGTTTTATGTAAAGCTGACAACGAGGCTCAGCACTTCACCAAAATGTCTCTTTGCTTGGTTTCCTATCTGTTCCACCCACCTTTCTGGCAATTGCCTGAAAATGGGTACAACAACCTGTTGTGGCTTCTTGAGGCATGTATTTTCTTTCTGAAATATATATTTAGCGGCTTTGGACAGACCCTATTAAGGATGAATGCTCCTTCAGATGACCCAGGCTGCTCCCATCTATTGGATGCTCAGCAGCCACTTAGGTTGGTATTAGCTGCTGCATCGCCCTTCTTTCTGCCCACACTGTCACACACAGAGGACAGGCCAAGACCGTGATGAGCCACAGAGCTCCAATGACTCCTACAGAAGCTGTTTCTCAAGGTCTTTTTTCTGTTTCTCCATGAATACTATTATGTGTCCCTTCTCTATTTACAGACCTGTGCTATAGGGCTTTCTTGTACCTTCGTTTTAGGAGAATTAACAGATGCATCTCATACTGTGGAAAACGTTCTCCAAGGGAGATCTCCTCATTCCTCATGGGAGCCTGAAGCAGGCCAGTGGCTGTTTTGTTTTGCCAGTGGAACTCTCCATCCTCAAGGGCCGTAGACTTTCTGATTTTACACATAAAACCAGGCACTGTCATGGTACAGGCAGCTAGTGGACCCTTCCTTGGAGGTGTAGCTCCAGTTCTGGCCATCAGGAATGCACCATCTTCAAAGTTCTTGACTCCCTAGAAGCAGAGCCATTCATGTAGAGCCAACTAAAAGCTTGAGAAGGGGCTTCAGAGTGGTTCTGCTCAAGCTTGCCTTGCTCTTTACAGAGTAAACACAGGACTACAAAACCACTGAGTCTCGTGAAAGCTGTGTCCAAGCTGGGGAGAAGACAGCATGTGACAGCCCTGTTTTTTTTCAGGACAAGAAGAAATGGGCACAAACTTGAAGGGCAGCTAGCAGACCCTTCCTTGGAGGTGTAGCTCCAATTCTGGCCATCAGGAATGCACCATCTTCAAAGTTCTTGACTCCCTAGAAGCAGAGCCATTCATGTAGAGCCAACTAAAAGCTTGAGAACAGGCTTCAGAGTGGTTCTGCTCAAGCTTGCCTTCCTCTGCAAGGAGTAAGCACAGGACTACAGAACCACTGAGTCTCGTGAAAGCTGTGGCCAAGCTGGGGAGAAGACAGCATGTGACAGCCCTGGTTTTTTTCAGGACAAGAAGAAATGGGCACAAACTTGAACATAAGAAGTTCCATCTAAACATGAGGAGGGACTTCTTTCCTTTGAGGGTTGCAGAGCCCTGGAAGAGGCTGCCCGGGGAGGTGGTGGAGTCTCGTTCTTTGGAGACATTCAAAATCTGCCTGGATATCTTACTGTGCAACCTGCTCTGGGTGGACGTGTTTTAGCAGGGGGTTGGACTGGATGATCTCCAGAGGTCCTTTCCAACCCCATGGGATTCTGTGATTCTGCTCAGTGCTCCCATCACCCAGTGGCACTGCAGTTCACATTCAGTTTTTCACACGTGTGTGAATGTACAACACGTGACCTCTGGGTGCCCTTGGGCAATCCCCATTGTTTCCTTTGTCCTCTGTGGCTGAGCCAGCGTTGGTTTTGTTCACGAAGTGATGACCTTCAAATCTTCTTTGCCTGACTGGGCTAGAATAAGTGCACAAATGCTGTTCTCACAGAACTGATGGGGAAAGCCTGGAAGGGGTGGCTGAAACTCACGCTTACCTTGTTGGGTGATGTGATGTGATGTCGCAACTTTGGTCTTTTTGTCGTGCTGGAAGGGCTGTTTTGAAAGCTGACTGGTGCTGCTCACCCATTCAGCAGATGATCCCCGACTGTCGCGTTCAGGCTGGAAGTAGCTCACAAATTTTCCCAGAAAGGATGAGAACATGAGTGCTAAAAAGAAGAAAAACCATCAAACACAGTCAAGTTCAAAACAAACCACTGTCTTAAAATCTCTATCAGGTTATAATGGAAAAGAGTATCCAAATACTTCTGGTTTTTTTCAGAGTTAGCTTGGGTGTCTGTACAGCGTTGCTGTTGCAGGGGTTTCTCAATCTGTCTACTGCCCATGGGAATGCTTTGGGGTCATCCCTGTAAGGTCTGAGCTCAGGTCTTCATGGTTAATAGACCCTCAATGAACCAGGATTGCAGATGGGCAGGAGTCAGGGTGTGGAACCAGCTGGCAGTGGGAAGAAGCGATGCTGCATCCAGATCAGTAGGTCCACCTTGGACATACACAGTTCTTCCAAGTGACTATTACAGAAATAACCAAATAACACTTGGGCTGGGGCAGTGATGTTCCTGTGCTGTTGTGCATGTGTTCTTCAGCCCTGAGGAGGCTCCTCAGCCTCCTGCCTCTGCTTGTGGACTCTCAGGGTCCTGTGGAGGAAAGCTGTGGGTGCCTGCACCCTTGGTTTGAGTCTTTCAGTTCATATTAAGCCATCTGTATGTAATGAATGGGTGGCTTCTCTGCTTGTTTTGATAAGAGAAGAGTTTGGGGAAGACTTTCTCCGTTTGGCATCTAGCACCCATTCTTCTTGTTTTGCCCAGGATATAACATTTTCTTGCAAAATTAAATAATGACCAGAGAGAGAACAAGTCCCTCTCATAGCAGAGAGCTCTGAAATGATGGAATCATTTTCTCGTCTCCAAAAATAAGACAAAATAGTCAGGCTTAAAAAATACAAGTAAAACCCAGCAGACTGTTACTCAGTGAGCCTAATACGACCTCACCGACTACATGCTGTCCTCTTGAGGCATTTCAAAATGAAATTCTGTCACATATCCAGCCTGACTTCAGTCACTGGTTAAGCAAGCTACTTCTGCTTAGAAATTTCTGACAAGCCTGGGTGCTCTCTAGGACCTGTGAGAAACAACTTTATCCCTGTGTCTACAAAACAAGGGATTAAGTGGTGGCAAAAAAATAAACTTTTAGATCCCTCCTGTCCTCTTGGTATTCTGGGGTGAGAGCTGGCTGGCTGCTGTTTTGTTTTGCTTTTTTTTCCTGGCTCAGTTGCCTTTATTGGGAGGGGCCAGGAGGAGTTTGGATTCCAGCTTTCTGACCTGTTTGAATGCCTAGAGCTTTCCTCTGGGACAAATCACCAGTGTTCCTGCAAAAAATAGCCTTATGGTCAGGCAGACCTTGATGGATGAAAACTTGGAAACTAATGAGGTTATGAAATTTTTTAATGCTTCCCATTTTTCAGACAAATGAAATTTAAGAGGCGGTGGTTACAAAGGAGAAAACGTTGTCATTCATCTGTGCAGTCAGTTGTGTCTGGATCCAAACAACCACTGAAAAGCAGGCCAGCTAACTGTTCAAACTGCAAAGCGTCCCTTGTCCTGTGACACCATTTCAGCCCAAGCTCCAGGATGACCTTGAAAAGGAGTTTTTAAGTTTGGTGACTTTAGGGAGCTCAAACTCTTACTTAGCAAAGAATTCACCCACGTGTGAAGCCTAAAAATGAGATGTTCCCACCTAACTTAGTCAGCCCACCCAGGTGACCTTTTTATGGTCCATGTTGAGATGCTTGAGATATTTCTTCCCATGAAGTATAAAGTTGGGTTAAGCCTCTATATCAAACATCCCGACATCTCAACACAAGGAGAATGAATCTCACCTATTTGTAGCAATCAGGGAAGAGGCTCAAGATGTCTTGGAGGATGCCGCCAGCAGATAACCTGAGCTCAGCTCTTCCTGGAAACAGTGCAAAGACTCTAGTTATGTCTCCATTAGTAAATAAATTAGGTCTAGCCCCATAGCCAAGTGGTTATTGCACACCTTATACATAGCTAATTTCTCCTTACCTCCCAAAACGGCACGACTATGTGCAAACTACCTGTTTTAAATGGTCCCTGGGCCATGCCCGAGAATTGTCTGGGAGAGGCACTAGTTGACACACCAAAACTGTGCCAAAACCTCGACCACCAATTTAGCAATGTAAATCTTTGCAGCATAATGCCATATCCTCATTTGCCTACTGTTGTGAATGTAGCTTTTGAGCATGCACTACAACCAGGCTAAAGTTAAAGGTGCACAGACCATATTCAGTCCCTTGACTTTGCTGGTTTGGTTCACAAAGTTAAAAAAAACACCTCAGTTTTTTGTATTTTTATCACCATTAATAATATCAGCTGAATCTGCCCGTAGTACCTTCACCATCTGTCCTTTTTCAAAACACCTCAGTTTTTTGTATTTTGATCACCATTAATAATATCAGCTGAATCTGCCCGTAGTACCTTCACCATCTGTCCTTTTTCCAGGCAGTCTGACATGCTACTAGCTGGCTGTGTTTGCTTCCTCTGTTACATTTCTTTTGGGAGGTAAGGCTGGAAGGAGGAAGCTACTGGAGTTTGCTCACGTGGCTGTGCTGCCTTTTTTTCTTTTTTCTTTTTTTTTTTTTTTTTTTTTTTTTAAGTGCTGCCCCCTTCCACTTTAGGCAAGCTTTCCTTTTTTTTGCCGA
>NW_015090864.1:687211-711235 GCF_001431845.1 Calidris pugnax
GAGATATTTCTTCCCATGAAGTATAAAGTTGGGTTAAGCCTCTATATCAAACATCCCGACATCTCAACACAAGGAGAATGAATCTCACCTATTTGTAGCAATCAGGGAAGAGGCTCAAGATGTCTTGGAGGATGCCGCCAGCAGATAACCTGAGCTCAGCTCTTCCTGGAAACAGTGCAAAGACTCTAGTTATGTCTCCATTAGTAAATAAATTAGGTCTAGCCCCATAGCCAAGTGGTTATTGCACACCTTATACATAGCTAATTTCTCCTTACCTCCCAAAACGGCACGACTATGTGCAAACTACCTGTTTTAAATGGTCCCTGGGCCATGCCCGAGAATTGTCTGGGTGAGGCACTAGTTGACACACCAAAACTGTGCCAAAACCTCGACCACCAATTTAGCAATGTAAATCTTTGCAGCATAATGCCATATCCTCATTTGCCTACTGTTGTGAATGTAGCTTTTGAGCATGCACTACAACCAGGCTAAAGTTAAAGGTGCACAGACCATATTCAGTCCCTTGACTTTGCTGGTTTGGTTCACAAAGTTAAAAAAAACACCTCAGTTTTTTGTATTTTTATCACCATTAATAATATCAGCTGAATCTGCCCGTAGTACCTTCACCATCTGTCCTTTTTCCAGGCAGTCTGACATGCTACTAGCTGGCTGTGTTTGCTTCCTCTGTTACATTTCTTTTGGGAGGTAAGGCTGGAAGGAGGAAGCTACTGGAGTTTGCTCACGTGGCTGTGCTGCCTTTTTTTCTTTTTTCTTTTTTTTTTTTTTTTTTTTTTTTTAAGTGCTGCCCACTTCCACTTTAGGCAAGCTTTCCTTGTTGTTGCAGCAGTTGTGACATATAACCAGCAGTGCAGTGTCCTACTCAGGAAGGAGTAACACCAGACCTCTGTTCCTCTGGAGGGTTGATGTTTGGGCATGGCTGGCATGGCTCTGCAGCTCCGCACAATAGCTTTTAATGCCAAAAACTATAGACTGAAGCACCTGGGAAGAAAACTGGTGAGAGATACTGGAAGAGATGCTCTGCCTCATCCTTTGCTGCATGTACTTCAGGGATTTTCTTCTGGGAGAACGAATCTGGCACTAAACAGGATTAACATGTATCAAGATGTTTAGGGCCTTTCCATTCATGGAAGAGGTATCATGGCCTACCTGAGAAGATCTTCAATTGGGGCATCAGGAAAATGGGCTGTAGCCTCAGTGGTCTTCTGAGATACCAGCTCACGTTGACCGATCGGGTTTTCATTTTTTCCTCTAACATTTGAAAATGCTTTTTGGGGACCACAGTTACTCCTGTGTGTGCTGTCAAGAGCAGGAAAGGCTGATTTTTTGCAGGGAGCATTGAAGCCTTGGTAGATGGATACTCTGTCAAGGGTGTTTATGTGTGTATTCTCTGTTGTCTCCAGGACATGTGCACAGCTGAAGCAACTGCATCACTGCTCCAAGCAGAAGAAACCTTTTCAGCATGCCTGGCACGGATAGATGCTCTTATCCTCAAGCCTCTGCTCCAGGCAGGTAAGTTAAAGACTTTTTTTTGTCTGTAGTTCTAGCCTTGAGTCATTGGCACACGTAGGAAGGGAATTATAATTGAAACTTCGTGGCTGAGGACTTTCTGCAGGCTGGTTTGCTGGAGTAAGTGGTATGTAGAGTTGTTTCACTTAAGATAGTGAGATCTTAGGGATGTCTATGACCTTTCATTCAAGCCTAGGACTGTGGTTCCTGGCTTTTTTTAGAGGTTCATCCAGATTCTAACCAATGTCAACCTGTATGTCTGCTCTGAGGCTTGTTTCCAGCATGGTGTGTGGAAACCAAAATGCATCTCACACATACATGACCCCTAAACAGTGCCCATTCTGCCTCTCAGCTTCCATGGTCATACCCATCTTTGAAGGCAGAACTTGTGGGTGCAGGTTCTGAGCTGGCATTAAATCAGAGAAGCTCTACTGAAATAACAAATCCATATAAATATTCACAAGCCTGTCTGGCCAAAAGTGGAGCGACTGGATTAGACCCGTAGGGTGGTTCCTTCTCCTGTCACCACTTTTTTTTGGGTCTAGCCTCCAAGGAGACCAGGAACAGCCCTTTGGGCCAGGGACAGCATATTTCCCTCCGGTGCTTGTGTCTGAGCTGGGGCTGAGCCTCACAGGCAGCCCTGACCCCAGGCCCCACAAGAACAAATCCTTAGTGTGGATAGTCCATGCAGTTACTCACAGGGACCCAACCCTAAATCATCATCTCCTTCCTCTTTGGCAAAACAAGAACAAATCCTTAGTGTGGATGGTCCAAGCAGTTACTCACAGGGACCCAGCCCTAAATCATCATCTCCTTCCTCTTTGGCATTGTTTTTCTGTCAGAATATATGTGCTTCACATGTAAAAATTGGGCTGAGTATTAAATATAGGCAATGTTTTCTATAAGCTTTCTTGGAGTCAATGCTTTCTGATAGCCTTTTACCCCTGCCTCATCTTTTCCTCAAAGAGCCTAGTGACCAGAAAGGAAAGGAGAACTTTAAGCTCTTCCTGCTCCATTGCTTTTCTGTAAGAATATATGTGCTTCACATGCAAAAATTGGGCTGAGTATTAAATATAGGCAATTTTTTCTATAAGCTTTCTTGGAGTCAAGGCTTTCTGATAGCCTTTTACCCCTGCCTCATCTTTTCCTCAAAGAGCCTAGTGACCAGAAAGGAAAGGAGAACTTTAAGCTCTTCCTGCTCCTGAACGATCGTTTTCAAGCTCTGTGGAACCTCACAGAAGAAAATTACCGGATACTGAAGCAAAAATGCAGCACCTCTGAGTCATTCTGCATCCAGGACATTTACACTGTCTGGAAAGGAGACCTGTTTCTAAGCCTCTACATCCAGTAAGTACAGAAGCATTTTGGAGTGTTGTAAGAGACCAAATTTATCAACTAACTAGTAGGTTGGCGCAATTAATGTTTATATTTGATTTGTTCAGTCCTGTCCACTAGTATTTGGTTATTAGGTCAGAGAAGTGATTGCATTCAGAGCTCAGAACAAGTGCTACAGAATATAAACAGGATAATAAATAGCTTTTTCTATATAGAGAGAGCTGTGAATATGCTTGTAAGAGGCAGGATTTCTTTAAGTATAGGGTTTATTATGCATCTTAAAAATGGGAAGAGGACAGGGGGAGTACTTGTGCCTGGGGAATTCATGAGAGCAAATCTTGGGCTGTCATCAGGAACAGAAACACATGCACAGGCAGGTTGACGGGCCCCATAGGGATGAGGAGAGGAAGGTGTTACCAGACACAGTTCATATTATGTGTTTGTGCCACATTTTTATGCTCTTGGCAAGGGATACGATAGCAAGTGATGGATGTGGCGTGACACGAAAAACATAATGCCCTATTGCTGTTTCTAGAATTAATTGTCTGCTCCCCATCTGTCCGCAACACAAAAATCAAATGTTTACCAAAATCACTCTAGCGTGTGTAACCTGCATGCTGATGTCCTAGCATGAAAAATGGTTTATGGACATCCGAGATGACATCAAGATCAGCCGGTGTTGAGTCCTTCATTCATCACGTTGGCCACAAACGTGGCCAAGCCCTTGCCAGATGGATGGGCTTGTGCCATCTGTGCAGTTTGACGCCCACACAGGAACAGGAGATGGGCTCACTGGCTCCTGGACATCATTGCTGTTCCTTTAGTCTTGGGTTTTGTGGTTTTAATGCATTCGGAGGGAGGAGGAAGGGAAGGACTACTCTTTTTGGTTTGTTTTTACTTGGCCAGCATCATTTTAGAAAGCGATGCACAACAGACTTTGCCTTTACGTGGATGGAGTTTAGAGGGCGTGCGGTCTTCATTCAGGAGATGATTCAGTGAATTAAAATGGGTTTGAATGGAGCTTTAGAGGGCATGTAGTCTTCATTCGGGAGATGATTCAGTGAATTAAAATGGGTTTGCCTTAAAAAGGCATATAAAGGATGAAAACTTATGCTGAGGTTTCAGATGACAGAAAGGGGAAGTTTATCGTAAGATCTAATTTCCCCTCATTTTGAAATTAAAACCTGTTTTCATTGGGTGTCACACAAAGAAAGAAAAGCTGGTTCCTACCCACCTCTGCTGACTCACCCTGTGCCATCCTGATCCTACAACGTCTCACGCTTATTAGAGCGTTATAGGAGGAAGCAAAGCCTCTGTTCTGGACCCTGAAAACCAGCAGTAAACACATGTCCCTGAAAGATGTAATAAATGACAATTAGTCTGGACATTCTACAGGACTTATCTGAAAGCACTACTGGAAGAAAGCTTGGTATTTGTTGAGAAAATATGGCTCGATCTCCCTCTAGTGTGAGATGAGATACATTGACACCGGGACACATTGGCTTGAATTTACCATCAGTAATAGAGAGTTTTACTTTAACCAGCAGAAATTCAGACATCAGAAGCTGAATGCTAAAGCTCAGCCTTCAGAAGTTTGCTTTCCAGGACAGTTGTGCAAGTTTGCTTCTGCTTCTGCTAAACACCAGGATGATTTAAACTTCCTGTAACAATACTGGTGCAGAAGTCAACAAGGCAGTCCAACCGAGGAGCTGGCAAAGGGGAAAAAAGGGGAGTGAACCAAGGTGAAAAGTCCAGTAGCTACATCTCTCTCTGCCTCCCATGGAAAGGTGGACGTGACATGACGTTTTCAAATGAGCTTCTTCCCTCTATCTCTTAAACCTCGTGGCTAATGTGCATCTCTAACTCAGCTCGTGCTTGTGTGTGTTTGGGTTTTTTTCTTGCCAACAGATATTTCGTCACTTTTGCAAACTACGTTGTGGTCCATGGCTTCGAACACGCCACGAAGAGCAAAAGGTGAGCGAGCTGAAGAATGCTGCTTTGAAGGGGCTGATGGGAACACAATGCTACTGTATGTGTTTAAGATACTAATGTGGAGTGAGCAGCACTGAGCTCTGCACCTCGCAGCGATTTCCATTTCATGGTCCAGCTGCCTGGCCATTCTGGTTGCTCCTGGTTGCATCCTGGTCTTCTGAGACCAGGGCAGCAGCTGTTGGAAGGTTTCCTCAACAGATATCTCTCCATGTCCTCCTAGCCTTGCAAGCTTGTAAATTTGGAAGTTGGGGGGACCTGAGAAAGGATGATGTGAGAATCTGGCAGGAAATTTCTACTCCTTGTCCCAGATGTCTCAAGAAAATAATAAATCAAAGCATGAACACTAGACATGAGCAGATTCACAGCCACTTTATCTGAGTCACCCTTTTGGTGTGCAAACCATCGTGAAATACATTCTATATTCCATGTATCTGTGGGTGGGGTTCCTGTTTGCAAAGACCTCTGGGCCAGAGGCAGGAGGGATGGAGCTCTTGTTCACCTCATTGCCTTATTTCTGTCTGTTTGGTGTGCAAATTTATTTGCACTATGTCATCTCCTGCTCTTTCAAGTCTCTGGGAGTGAGGTAGCACACAAAGTTTGGAAGGCAGAGGAGTGGCAATTTGCAGAAAAAAGTAATTAATGAACCTTTGTTTTAATTCGCCAACTTGCAGTGAAGCCTGGAAGCACCATAAGACAGTGCTGAAGCAATTCCTCACAGACTTCACCTCCGAGACCTCCATGTCACTGGCCTTATATACTGTTCTTCACAAACCTATCCGAGATCATATCGAGCAATATATACTGCTCCTTACCAAGCTGAATGAGGTCCTCAAGGAGGTAAGAAGTTTTATGTGATGTTACTTGACTGGCTTATGCCAACACCTTATGCATGGTTTTTGGGGCTTTGTGGTGGTCCAGTCAGTGAATCCAGAGCAGGTTGGAAGGAAAATGATTTCCAGTGAAGAGCTGGGGTGGTAATAACCAGCACCAGTGGAGTACAGCCCACCTGAAACCCTCAAAGCAACAAACAGTGGCCGCTCCAGTGCAGTATGAGCTACTCGTAGAATCATAGAATGCTTGAGGTTGGAAGGGAGGACCTTAAAGATCACCTGGTTCCAACCCCCTGCCCTGGGCAGGGACACCTCCCACTAGACCAGGTTGCTCCAAGCCCTGTCCAACCTGACCTTGAAAACCACCAGCAGCCACAGGGGCAGCCACAGCTTCTCTGAGCAACATGGGCCAGTGTCTCACCACCCTCATAATGAAAGCTTTTTTCCTAAAATCTAATCTAAATCTCCCTCTTTTTTCCTGAAATCTAATCTAAATCTCCCTTCTTTCAGTTTGAAGCCATTATCCCTTATCCTATCACTATGTGCCCTTGTAAAAAGCTCCCTCCCCTCATCTCTCCTGTAGGTCCCTTTCAGGTACTGGAAGGCTGCTATAACATCTCCCCGGAGTCTTCTCTTCTCCAGGCTGAACAACCCCAACTCTCTCAGCCTGTCTTCATAGGAGAGGTGCTCCAGCCCTTTCCTCATATACTCATCACACAGAGGAGCTGCAAAGGGTCAAGTAACTGGCTTAAGGTTGCAAGCTTCTGCTGGTGGCAGAGATACTCCTAGATATGGGAGGCTTTCCTTGCAAAGGAGGTTGGAGGGTTAACTCTCATTTGGATTCAGAACTGCTGAGGTTTTTCTGCAGCTGTAGCCCAAAGAGTAGATGTCATGCTCAGCCATACCTGCAGTGTTTCTCAAGCCCTGCCTTCTTTTATCAGGGCCCTGAAAAGGACGTGGTTACCAGTGCCATCGAGGAATATGTGAAGCTGGAGTCTTTCATCGGCCAAGTCCTGGATGAAGCTTGTTTTACCAAGTCCTTATGGAAATCTTTGGGCTACAAATTCACCGTGAGTTATGGATGTAGAAAGTGGCTTGAAGGGCAGCTCTTTTGGAGATCTTACACTTCTGGTTACGCCTGGAGGAAATTTAATACAGATCAATCATTTGAGGCTTAGTTTGGAAGCCAACAGAGCAGGGCAGGGTGGGAAGTCTTGGAGAAACCATATGGACACTGGATGCATTAGAAATTGAGCCTTGTGCCTAGCTCTGCTATCCCTGTTAGCTTGTGCAACAAGTCAGACAGTCTCTGGAACTGTTGTCTTGAGTTGTATGTCCTCTCCCAAATCCTGCTGTTTCCTGATGTTTTTGGTCCCCCATCGTGACTTCTGTGGTTCCCTCTGCAGGATATGCTCTGTGTACCTGAAAGGAGGCTGCTGGAAGATAGCAAAAATCTTCCCATCTCTGCCAGCACGAATCGATCAGACCGGATCTTGCTCTTCGATGATGTCCTTGTGCTAATTCAGGTGAGTCTTCAATCTCTCAGAGGGACTGGAAGGGCAGCACAGATAAATGACAGCAAAATGCAGGTTTCTTTAATGCTGAAATTGCACCAGAGCTTGGCTGTTGCGAAAACCTTCTCCCAGATCCATGCACCAGTGGTTTGCACAGGAGAATAAAAGAAAGCCTGATGAAGAAGGAATAGAAGAGCATCCACTTAACTTTTTCTCCAGTAAATGCGTACTATGCAATCACCACAGGCACTTTTCTAGTAATCCAAACCCATGGCTGCATATAAATCTGTTGATTTCTGTCCTTGTTTATTCAAAAGGGGCCTGATAGATCAAAGATATTATACTGGAAGCACTCATGCGTAGGACTAAATGTGATCTTTCATGGTTGACTCTGCTAGTGGCATGGGAGCAGAAGTTGCACGTGTTCTTGGGGTTAATTTCAGGGATTTAGGGCCTGGGTGTGGGGCAGACAGGGAGTGTCTCCAGCCATGGATAGCTAGATGAGTAATATGTGTTCAAAGCTGTTCTGCAGCATGTTAACTAAGTCCAGCTTGGCTTGCTCTGACTGACAGCACCTGTAATCTAGCACGGCTCTCTTCATGTGCACCTCTTTAGTCATGTGCCAGCCCCTCAGGTGTCCAAACACATGACTGCCTTGTGAGCCGGTAGATCTTACGGGCTCTTCCAAACATGAGCCTTTATGATAAGGCTGGGCAGTCCTACACAGCTTGCAGGGTCGAGGCCTGAGGACATCGGCTGGTAATTATCTCATCCAGCTTTACCTTGCAGATTTCTCATCACTGGTGATCTCGCTGGAAGCAAGTGCCCCCGGGCTCCCTTTAGAGTCAGAGGAGAGGAACATGTGCTGTCTAGGTGTGGTTCATCTGACCTGCTTTTAGATGCCAAAATTAGTGTGAGTTGAATTGCGTCCTGAACTTCATTGACTAGGACAAGAGCATGGAGTAACCAGCTCATGTGGAGATATCTACGTTGCAGACATCTCTCTTCAGTCAACGGTTCCCACCCACTATGTCTCATCTCCTGTTATGACTGCTATTGAGGCTTTGGGAGATGTAACTGAACTGGGATTGGAATGGTTACCTTGTCCTGCTAGTAGGGGACTGCCCATGAAGGAATCTGAACCTCCCTCCCTCCCCTGCTCCCCCAGATCTGGTAGATACATCAGTGATTAACTCTTGGTGAGATCCATAGTGCTAGTACCTAACCCTGGTCAACTACATCCTTGCAGACAGCAGCTCTGTAGAGTATGCACTTGGACTTTAGACAGGAAAGGAAGACACAATATTAAATGCAGTCTTTACCTAATATTTTAACCATTTTGAACTTCTCTTTGGTGTGCTATTGATTAAAGTGGTGACTCCTATGTGGCTGTGTCACCTGAAGTCCAGATCCTAGGTAGATCATAAGCAAAACTAGGCAGAGCTACATGCAAGGGATGGTTTGGGAGTGTTGCCATGCAATAGGGAAGAAACTTTTGTAGAGGTAAGTGCCATCTAAGAAGGTCTGATACTGTTAGTTGTAGCTGTGGCAGTACAGACTACCACTTAAGTGATAAACTAGGAATTTTCTTCCTTCTCCTACATTTCTTAAGTCTCCAAGGTCTGTCATCGTAGCATAGGATAGATGTGTGGACCACAAAAGAGGGAATTTACAGCGCTGCCAGTCTAGCTTTGCTGTTCAATGGATTGACAGAGTGGGGGACAAAGTGTGATGTTTACCTCAATAATGGGAATATCTTCTTTCTTTTGTTCCAGGGAAATAGCTTTCAGAGTTTTGATCTGAAGCTTGTGTGGTTAGATGAAAACTGCAGGGAGAAATCAGCTCCAGGACTGTAAGTTAAGTTTCCACTTGGAAGTTAAAAAAAAAAAAAGTATTCAACTTGATTGTAAAACTGAGAAAATGATTCAAAACTTCAAAACTTTGTCCCATCTCCTTTCCAGCCAGTGGGATTGGTTTGATTGTAAAACTGACAAAATGATTCAAAACTTCAAAACTTTGTCCCATCTGCTTTCCAGCCAGTGGGATTGGTTGTGGGCTGTGGGTAGTTGCAGCATCTCTCAGGTGGGACCATGGAAGCTTGGACTTGCTTTTGCTGGCATCTTGAAATCAATCAGTAAATAACATAGTTTTGGCTGCACACCTGGAGAATAAAGATGAGTTGACTATTTGAGTGCCTCTTCGGAAGGAAAACCTGATTGCAAAAGGGCCATTAGCTTCTGAAGAAGAATGAGAAGAGCAGGAACTGCTGTTTGACTGAGAAATGTGATTTTTTTTTTTCATAGTGTCCCTAATGTCTTTTGCTTCACAGGTACGTCCTCCGCGTTATAACCCCGGAAGAAACGTTCTTTCTCTCTGCCAAAGACCCAGAGATGAAGGTTAGCAGTGGGCAGGGTGTTTCCCTTCCACCTGAAATGGGGGTTTGAGTTTTGAAATGGGGGAATGACATAGAGGGGATGGTGGCTTTCTAATGGGGGCAAAACATTGAGTGGAAGCTGAAATCCCATTAAGCATCAGGATTTTAGCTTCCTGAGCAGAAGACAGATTGCTGGGCTCTGCACCTGCTTATATTTAGCTGAGGTGTTTCTTCTGTGATTTTTGCCATTTTTAAAATTATTTAAAGCAGAACAATAAGCAGTGTGGGGTTTGTTGGTTTTTAATCTGCCCCTCTGTGAAGCCAATGCTGTATGAGATGGCTAGAGGTGGCTTAGACAGTTGATGGCAGATGAAAAATATCCAGATGCTGGCAGTGGTCTGCCCTGGGCAGTAGCATCTGCTGCGGAGCTTGGGACAGTACGGTCCCACCAGCATGGTCCCGTGCCATAATGGTGGTGAGAGTCAAGCTTAAATTACATGGAAGTGTTGTGGATTTGGGGCAGTATCCAACTTGCAGGACCCCAGATAACACCTCCTGTTGATGCTGTAGATGGGCCATAACTTCCCAGCCCAGCCAGCTGAATGGCACAGAGTTGATGGGAACCCAACACCTTGCTGCTTCTCCTGAAGTATGTCTTCTTGGGAGCTATTTTGCTTTCTCTACTCATTAGTTCGGCACTTCTCTTCCCCTTCTTTACTCTGAGGGTGTCAGAGCACCAGAACAGGCTGCCCAGAGGTTGTGGAGTCTCCTTCTCTGGAGAGATTCAAAACCTGCCTGGATGCGTTCCTGTCCAACCTGCTCTGGGTGACCCTGCTTTGGCCAGGGGGGTTGGACGAGATGGTCTCCAAAGGTCCCTTCCAACCCCTGCCATCTGTGATTCTCTGCCCCCAGGCTGTTTGGCAGTGGAAGCTGAACCAGGCTGTCCGACAGGCACTGAATGGGAAGCGAGATTTCCCATTGTGGGGCAAGACTGGTGAAGGCACCGAGCCCCCATCCTGCCGCTTCTTCACCTACGTCTTCAGGCTGGAGGGCAAGTTCAAGAGCGCATCCTACGAGGGCGAGTGGCACTGGGGAAAGCCACATGGCAAGTAAGGAGCATTTTTTTACCCCTTTCCTAAGCAGAAATATGCCAGGATGGCCCTGCTGTCTCTGTGTAAGACTGGATCCAGTGGTGGATGGTATGGATACCACAGAATGGTTGTGGACATGGGGTGATCCATCCCATGCTGAGGCCTTGGACCACAGACTCTGGGCTGGTGACTTCCTGGGGTGTGCCACCCTTTCTAGTTCCTTCCTTACTTCTTTCCAGAGGGAAATTGAACACTGAGGATGGATTCAGGGGGTACTTGGGACACATTTGCGTGCTTTCAGGGCTTGGTCAAAGCATGTCTCACTAGCGATACTGGTTAATGCAGTAAATTTTAGAGGCTGACCCTAATAATGTGGTAATGATCCCATTGAAGGCACTGCATCGGCTTATGCCTGTAATTAGGACTTAGACTTGAGCTAATGTTTATTTTCAAGATCACAGCTTGAGGCATAAAATCTTTCCGTCATGATGACAAAAACTGAAACCAATATAAAGCCTTTTCTTGTGAATGAGAGAAAAGTTTTATCCTGTGCTGTCAAAATCTATTCTAACATCTAAATTATTATCAAAGGTATTAAAAATATATATACATATATATATAAAGGAGGCTCAAATGTATTATTTGGGAACGTGAAAACTGTACACTAAATCCAACTGAAGTTTAAGAGTGAGTTCTACCACAAAGGAATGGTCTGTAAATTAAGGCTTAAATGGTCCCAACCAAAATCTCTTTGATGTAGGATAAAGCACAGTCTCTGTTTTTGTGAAGAAACAAGAAATATGACCAACTTCCTCAGACACAAAAACAGGGTGGTTTGAAAGTTTTATGCTTCCTGAGTTTTACACAGTTTGTTTACAGTTGTTATTGAAGCAAAAAGTAGATAGAGATTTGGTTTGGAAGAGCCTCAAAATAATGAGAATAACCGAAATCAAAAGTGTAATCCTGAACCTTCTGCGTAAGAGATTGGGCCTTGTCCCAGAATAGCATTAAACAGTTTTTGGAGTAGAGCTTTTCCCCGAGGGAGTCCTTTACATCATCCCCACTTTCCCCAGCACCTGCACTCCTGAAGGGGATCGGAAAACCACAGTGTGTAGACACAGAGGAACAAGCAACTCTTCTTGCTCTTTGTCTCCTCCTCTCTTAGAGTTGGAGAAATAAGATGAATCGACATCTCTGCTGCTTCAGATAAATGAAGCTGAAACATCCCAGGCAATTTGTGGCAGAAATAACTGACTTTGGGTGCTTTTAATACCTGAACTTTTAATTGCTTAATCACTAAGCTGTCCTTCCCACTCCTGAAGTTGCTCTTCTGTGTGACTTGCTACTTTGATGGCCTTGATGGCTTGTCCACCTCTGAAGGAGAGTCTGGCTTGGCAAGGCACATTAGTAGAAAGCTGCAGCAGCATGAATTGGGGCTCTTCAGCAAAAAAGCCTGTGTTCTTCACTATCCTGTCCCAGTACTCCTGGCGACCTGGTGTGGTGGAAGGAGATGCTTCCACTCTGAAGTAGCTTAAACTATCCCCATGGCTGAAGTAGGCATTCTCTGTGGCTTGCTTTCTTTGCTGGCAATCATGCTAGCAAAGCAAAAGGAGATGTATTTCAAATCCACGTAAAATTAATCTGACCACTTCCCTGTAAATACCAGAAAAAGAACCTGTCTCGTGTAGGTGTTTAAAGCAACAGCCTTGGTGAAAGTCAAACAAATGCGTCACGGTTTTGGCAGCACACCATCCTCTATTGTCTCTGGTCAGGGAACGTGTAGGGAACTGGCTGTGTCTGGGGTGATGCAAAAATTAAAACAGTGAGAGGGTGTAGGTGGAGTGGGAGACAGGAGGGAGGGAAATGTATTCACAGCTGGGCATGGCCGGGCACTAATTTGACCATGGCGTTGACTGTTCCAGACTCGTTGTTGCATTGTTAACTCGTGTAATTGTCTCTACAACCCCCACACAAAACAGATGGGAAGATATGATCCCTTTAGGCCAGGGCTTCTCTCTTTTGTTTTCATAAAGCCTGGTACAATGAAGTTCTGGACCGTGGTGTCATTATGTTGTCTACGGGGATGTGCCACGCTGGAATCTTCAGCTGGTTTAATCACATGCTGCGCTGTGATTACGAAAGGATCATGTGCAAGGTCCTAAATGGATGACCCAGCAACTCTACAAAATGCTTTTGAGATTAGGGAACATAGAAAAAGATTCTTCCTGCTCATTCCAGGGCACAAAAACATTATGACATTAAATCCTTACAGTGCCAGGCAAGGTGCCAGAGGTGCCTGGAGAACTTCTGTGTCTCTGTTCCCTGAGGAAATATTTTGACATTAGCCATTTCTAGGTTGTGCTTTGATACCTTCTGTTGCAGCTGTGAGTGTTGCTGGTGATGCCCCTTGTGTAACGTTTCATTTGAATTGCAGGGGGACACTGAAGTGGCGTGACGGACGCAACCACGTCGGAGATTTCAAAGAGGGCTTGGAGCATGGGTAAGCCTTAAAAAAACAGGGTGTTTCTTGCTTTCAAAATAAGCTAAGAAATGGTTCCTCCCAGAGGTACAGGGACACCGGTGTCTTGTAGAGGGACTCTGTTCACTCTTACAGCCCAATTCATCCAACCTATTTTGGACACCTGACTTGGATTGTAACCTAGAGTGACTGGCTAGGGAATGTGGTGCAGATGACCCTTTTAGAGGCAAACATCTCTTCAGCTGGATAAATCTGACCCCAGTTCTCTAAATCTAGGTGTATTTATTCATGTGAAGCACCTTGACAAAGTTATTTTTAGAAAGCTTTAAAAACCTCTTAAAAGAGTTTTCAGGGGAAAGTAACTTTACTATGAGATTCAAACGTTATTTTTCTATTATTTTTGAAAATAAGACTTCTACATTTCTCATTTCTACTTGAGTTCCAGAATAGCTAAGGTTTTTAAGGGAAAAAAAAAAAATGTCTCAACTACTTTGTATTGGGATTACAAAAACATTTTGTTTGGACCAAAGGAATTATTTTGGTAGTCTAACTCAGCTCCCAAACTGGGGAAGGGGGAGAGACAACAAGAAACCAACACAATTGAAAGTATCTCTCTAGAAGAAGCAATGAGAAACTGTGACTGCAGCTCACGAGGAGATGAGCTCTCCCTTGGGGCAAGTCCATCGATACCTGGAAAGTGTGTCGGGGTAGAGCTGAGCCCAACCATGCAAATCAGCTTGGGAGTCTGGAAGGTCCTTCATTTTTAAGCTTCATCCAGTAGAACTGAGTCACTTTTTGCCATACTGACCTCTGCCATATGCACCTTGTAGGTTTGGAATATGCCTTGTCCCACGTCGATCTGAAGACCGGTATGACTGCTACAAGTGCCACTGGTACGAGGGCAAGATGAGAGGCTATGGAATCTGTGAGTAAGTAAAACCCAAAGGTGGACTCTGGGGGGGAAAAAAGGGCACTCCACGTATTTAATGTTCCCACCTCACTGTGGAAGGCTCAGTCATGGTGTAAAACCCAGGGTATTTCGGGTGCCAGAAGCTTTTGGTTTGGAGATGGGCAGTGTGGCTTCTTCACAAGCCCTGAGTCTTCTGAGCATTAGAATAGTAAGAGCTTCTCTGCAAGCTGTGACCATTGTAACTACTTGAGGTAGCATCCTCCGTGCCCTAGAGGTGAGGATGTAATTTTGCATTCGTGCTTGTGGTTGCAGAGCAGAGCACATGGTGTGCCATCAGCCCTTGACAGACATGGTGAAGCACACAGCTTGCTCTGTCTCCCCTGGCCAGGCCATCTGGACTAAAATCTTGTGTAGACTAGTTCCTTAATGACGGGTGGGATTGTTTCTCTGGGGGTCATAACTGTTATCCTCACCTGCTGAAGGGGACTGGTTCCCCCAGTTGGCTTTCTTTTTTTGCTCACTCAAATTCTAAGCTAAAATCCAGAGATTAATTTTAGAAATGGAGTCTGAGCTTTTTTCTTATTTACTCATCAAAGTTGGTCCCTTCCAACCCAAACCATTCTCTGATTCTACGACGTGCAGAAATCTCTAGGGAACTTGGAGCCAACTGAGCAGTGCTGCACTAGTGTCTCTGGTGTCTAATGTGAAGGTGTGTTGATGATTATCAATTAGCTCTGCTTAGCATAAGCGTTTTCTCTGTTGTGGCAGAGAAGATCTGCTGGCCAACCTGGCCAGAGCTAAGGGGACCTCTTCTCAGGGGGATGAGCTGAGGAGAAGGGGTGGTTGGTGAGCGTAGAAAGGTGGCAGCAGATCTGGCTTCCTGCTTGATCTTATCTATTCCCACTCTGGATTAACCAGTGGTCACCACAACCTGGCTGGTGAGAGGTCAAGGACTGAGTGGCCTCTCCCAGGACAATTGCAAGCCTACGTGTTGTGTCCTTAGGTAATGTTATCTATATAGTTATCTAATATTATAATAGAAAACTATCTGTGGAGAGATTAGCTTGGGTGATGCATGTTCCTAATTGCAACCAACTACCCGCTCCAGAGGTATCAGTCAATTTTTTGGAATATTTAGGAGGCAGATGAGCCCAATCTACTGTCTTTCCTGGCTTCCTCCTGCAGTAGTAGCTACCAAATAGGCACAGTCTTAAATTCTGTTTGTTTTTTTCCCCTGCAGGTATGGGAATGATATGGTCTACAAAGGTTACTTCAAAGACAACGTGCGTCAAGGGTTTGGGATACTGGAGAACCTCTCAGCTGAGCATCCGTTTAAATACACAGGACAGTGGGAAAATGACAAGAAGAATGGATATGGAGTCTGGGAAGACAAAGATAGGTAAAGGTGATTTAGATCAGAGGTGGTTTGAGGTGGCTGAGAGTTTTGTCCCTCTATTGGCAGGGGTAAAGCCTTGTGTTTTGATGGGGTGATTTGGGGATAAAAGGGCGGAGGTGTCCAAGCTCTGCTATAAGGCTTGAACTTCTGGGAAAGTCCTATGTGTATTTGTGCATGAATTTAACACTTGTCCTGCACGGAGCACTATAGCAGGTAAAACCAGCCTCAGTAAGTGATACATTGAACTGACAAAGATCTAATAAAACAGCGAAAAAACCTAATTTGTTTTTCTCTCTTTCCAGAGGTGAGAGATACATAGGGACATGGCTTGACGATCACAAACATGGGCAAGGCATTGTAGTAACCCAGTCGGGTGTCTGCTATCAAAGGACATTTCATGCTGATAAAATGGTGGTGAGTACCCATTTTCAGTGGATTCTCTAGATTGACAGGACATGGAATTGCCCAACAAGGGCAAAATTAAGATTTCACTCCATAATCTTTGAGGGAAAAGAGAAAGCAAGAAAAAGCACGCACTGGTATTTTACCATGATGATGGTCTTGAAGAACAAGACCTAGATTAAGTCTTGTTTCTTAACATCTTTCTGAGGTGCAGGTAGGAACTAGATGTGAGACTGTCACTTTTCCTTGCTAAGACACCTTATAGGTCTGTCTGTTTGACTAATGATCAGGTCACTATTAGAGACCAGAACTCATATGTAAAGTGCTTTACAGTTATTTATGGTACTAAATCTATCTTAGACATCATTAAGCCTTTACCTTTCCAATGTGAGCTTACCTATGGCAAGTTGGCTGTCCAGTTCATTGAAAGTTTAGATGTTGATGTGGAAAAGCAAAAGGGACTGGCATTGCTAGAACTGGCTTGGAAAGAAAAGCGTTTCTTCTCATTAAAAATACGCGCTTAAAAAAACAAACAACCCCTTCCCCACTCACCAAATTAGGACAAAATGTTTAGCATGGAAACTTCGTCGGAAGGGCTTTCCATAAAAACTCCATCTGCGGGGAACCAAAATAAAGCTGTCTTTTGGTCTGCCAGCTGCCAAAGGCTCCTTTAACTTCACAAGGCTTCCGGGTGGGGAGCAGTCACTTCAGCTTTCCTAGTGGAAAATTGGTAGGGCCAAGAAGCTTCCCTTGGAAACCTTCTATTTTTGCCAGAAAGGGCGCTTTCCACTAAGAAAACCATTCCAGCGGAAAATGTGTTACAGCTCTAAAAGTGACCACATTTTCTGGCTGGTATGGGTACGTATAAACCTTCGGGCCCAAACCATGGGCTAAGCCCCACCAAGAAGAATCTTCCCCCTTTGGCTTAAATTATCCTGTGGCTGTTCTGCATCTTGGTGCTCCTTCCCTGAAATCTGTGCTTCCGTAAGCAGCCGTGGGAGTTGGGAGGTCATGGAATGAGTTATTTTATGAACGCTCGGGAGCAGCTCATTAAAGCCCCGTTGACTGCACAGCAAGGCTCAAAGCTAATTCTACACAGCAGCTCCCTTCCTTTTTTCTCTTAGTTGGCTTGCAAAGAATGACAGAATTGATTACAAACACCTAAAGGTCATAGGATTGGGAGGACCACAATTTTGACCCATATGGCAATTCTTTGTCATGGTTCTTAGACCAGGAGTCTGTCTTTTGTCCCTTGTTCTAGGGAAATGGATGCAGGATGATTGTTGGTTAAAGTCTCCTGACTGCCCAGTACTTCTCTGTGCAGTGATGTCTAAAGGGTTATTTCTAGAACACCTCCTTCCTTTTCTCTTGAGCACTGCAATGCCATGTTGGGCTTTCAAAAAGGTTCTCCGAGTCGGCATCCCATAAATGTTCCAAGCCAGTGGTTGTTTCTAGATCAACTCGAGTAGGTAGGAAGTTAATGTCACAAATTTACTACTTCTGCTTTCAAATGCAGGGCTCTGGGATTCTGCTCTTGGAAGATGACTCTGTCTACGAAGGGAACTTCACAGAAGATCTAACCTTTGTTGGAAAGGTGAGCGCTTCCTCCATCTCAGCCTTCCTTCACAGTTGCTTGCTTTCCAGCAGGGCAGATAGATTCATCTTCAAAATTAATACTGTCCTGCTCCGCTTCCCCCAGTCCCCTAGAAAAATAACATTTTCCTGGTTTGGTTTTGTTGGTTTTTTTTCCCTTCTATTGTTAGTCTCATTCACAGAAGGAAGGCTGCAGCTGAGAGACTTCAAGTAGTTGGGGCTTTGTTGAATTGTTTTGGTTTTTACTGTTTTGTTTACAATGAGGAGTTTGGGGTTTTTTTATTGTCTGTGGGACATTTTTGGCTGTGCTTCGTAGCTGCAGTTGGGCTGCTCTTGCGTTCTTAGAACAAATGTTGGAGCCTTTGTAGTGGTTGGGAGCACAGGAAACGATGTATAAACCAAATGGAGTTGCAGTGGCATTACGCTAACATAACTGAGATGTTAACAGAGCTGAGGGATCTTGGAAGCTTGATTTTGCAATCTGGACACTGCACTGACACGTTCAACACTTCGTGGTTGATCTTTAACTGAAATATCTGGTCGAAGTGTTCATCAAGTGCCCCGTTGCAGGGAAAACTAGTCCTCCGGCTTGTTACAGAAGTCTGTGATGAGTCTGACAGGAAGTGTGTGGTTAGATCAGAGTGAGTGGATGTCAAAATACTTGGTAAGGATTGCAAATGAGCCCTGTTATTTAGTGACTTGTCATGGGAGGAGGAGTTTGTCATCACCTTCTTCAGCCAGAAGACCTGGGGTGGATTTTGCAGAGACTGATTATAGTACTTAGATACTGCTTCTGCCAGAATTAATGTTTAGTTTTAGTGGTTACTCTAGAAAAGTCTGTTCTTTATCTTAAGATGGAGTGCCTCCTGCTATTAGCCATGAGGACTTCGGGCTCGTATTCAGAGCCAGACTAGTTACAATATTGTTTGGCTTTGGATTTGATTTAATTAACTTTTCTACGTTTGAGTCGAGCTACTGCATGTCTTCTGTATTTGCCTCAGAGAATTTAAGGTTTTTCTTGGTAGCAGTGAACATTTTGAAAGCGTTTATGGTGAATATCATATGATTCCTCCTACCTGTGAGGCCAAATTTGCTTGCGGTTTTAACAAGCAGAGGAAAAACAGAGGAGAAGTTGAAGTTTCGTGTGTTCGCTGTAGGTTAGAAATAACTAATGTCAAATTTAAGCCAGAAAATTTTATAACTCAAAGAAGACATTGGGTATTTGTCAAGCATAATGTAAATGTTTTACTCTGCGATTGTGGAGGTCTTCCCCCTCCAGAATCCTACGTGTGTCATTCAATAGCAAGAAGATATTTAATCTGGTGGCTGTCACCTTAATGTCACTATTGCTTTGGATGTTGAAAACGTGCACCTCTCTGCTGGAAGTCGTTCTTAGTCACCGTTTCAGGAGCTGGCTCTGTTGAAAAGAGAATCTGAGACCTCGGTCCAGCTTGTTTCCTCTCACTAATGAGATCTTGGCAGAATAACCCTTTATTTCTCCGTTGCAGGGAAAGCTGTCCTTTGCCAATGGCTTCACTCTGGAGGGAACCTTTACTAACAAATCAGGCCAAGGCCTTCAGACGCACGGCATCCTGAACACGTCCAACGAGCAGCTGGATGACAGGATAACCAAAGCGTGAGCAACAGGGGTTGACTTCTTGGGTCACAGCTTGCATTTTCACTCTACCTAGAGGAGTACTGAACCAATCCCTGCTGGGATCAAGACGGTCCTTAGTGAAAGAGTTGGTCTAAAAACTGGTTTGTATGCAAGGAGAAAAAAGAGGGGAGGAGAGCACAGTTTGTCATTTAATCTTTATGCCACGTAGGATGAAGGAAAAGAATATTCTGCTCCCATCCTGCCCCATCCAGCCAGAGATACTCCCATCCTCACACCACAGTGAGCTTGGGAGGCTTAACGTTTTTGGTGATTTGTGCATGTGTGTGTGCACTCACACATATTTCTTTACATACACACAGACAGGTCTGAAGCTATACAGGCAAGGGCTGGCTGCTAAAATGCATCATTTACTCCTTCCCTGTCCCTCTGTGCTATTACATGAATATCACCAGCTGATATTGTAGAGATAGCAATCCTGTCCCTCTGTGCATGAATATCACCGTGACATATCACCAGCTGATATTGTAGAGATAGCAAAGCTACCAAAAATCAAGAACTGAAGCAAAGCTCTGAAGAACTGGAATTGGGTAGTGCTCTCTGTGGAGGAAGGCTGTGGAGCCAGGATCAGAGCTTCATGGGGCTCTGAACCCTGCAAAGGTTTGCCAGCCTGTGGAGGGTCTGGGTTCAGCCAGTTTAACCCAAATGAGGGAGTCCCAGTGGAAAAGAGCTGCCTGTCCCCTGAGGGGAATTTTTCTCACAAAACCCAGTTTAATTTCCTCCTCTTTCCTCCTCAAAACATTTCCAGTCCATCAGAGTATTGATGTTGCGGAAACAGCTCAGACAGAAATAACTGCTAGTGGTGGTTGCTCAGCTATTTTCTTGCCATCAGTGTTTTCTGTTGGCTTTCAGTTAAAATAAATAGTTGTATTTAGAAACATCCATAAGTGGAGCAGAAAGTCTGTGATCGGTTCACCAGCAAACATTCAAATTATTGATGTTCCACGCACCAGGAACAGTTTCCTGTGCTTTTCAGACAGAAATAACTGCTAGTGGTGGTTGCTCAGCTATTTTCTTGCCATCAGTGTTTTCTGTTGGCTTTCAGTTAAAATAAATAGTTGTATTTAGAAACATCCATAAGTGGAGCAGAAAGTCTGTGATCGGTTCACCAGCAAACATTCAAATTATTGATGTTCCACGCACCAGGAATTTTCCTTCACCCAAAGTACCTCGTTGTCAAGACAATAGACTTGAGTTGCTTTTTATTGAGTTACTGAAAAGGCTCTGTCATCTTTCCCTGCTCCCATAGTTCTTGTGTTAATATCTGATTCTGGAGAACCTTCCATACTTGAAGGCGAAGTCTGAAATAATTGAGGAGGGGGGCAGAAAAGCCAAATATTTATTCCATGTTTATTTTTTGCAGTCAGCTGGGCCTTGAGGAGTTCCCAGTGGAGAAGAGATGGAAGGGAATCTACGATCAGTTCCTGGAGTTCATCCATTCTGGCTGCAAAGAAGAAACGGAGGAGTCTTTCATGGGCTTCCACATTCAGACGAGCAAGGAGTTGAGGAAATCTCAGGAGTACCTCTTCTGCCACAGGTATGAATATTGTACACCCTTGTTTTAACAGAGTTAAAATAAATACCTCGTTGTGTAGAGAGGATAGTGGTTTACATTAGGGTCTGCCATAAGTTAAAGTTCTGAACCCCATTGTTATCTAGTTGTTCCTGCTCTTGAGACAGGAGGATGAATTTTAAGACTGAATTTAAGGTTGTGCTGTTAAGATTGACTTTTATAAGTGAAAATTTTGATGGGATTAATTTGATTAAATGTAAGCACCTGGACGTGACTCAGTCATCACTGGCTTCTCTTGTATTTGAAGGAAACCATCATGCAGATGCAGAGCAAACTCATCTCTCTTTAAGAATGTGACTCAGTCATCACTGGCTCATCTTGTATTTGAAGGAAACCATCATCAGCTGATGCAGAGCAAACTCATCTCTCTTTAAGAAATATTTAAAATAATTAAGATGAGCATGGACAGGATGCAACCCAGGCTGGTTGTAAGGGGACCTGAAGGCAAGGAATTTAACTAATCACAGGACTTTTAAGTCAATGGGACAGTTCCACTGAAAAGGACAGAAAAAAAAATAAAATCATTTGTTCTAATAGTCCTATTTCCCCCTTGGTGTCTACCTGCTACAACACTTGGGATTTATCCCAGTGCTTCGCCGTGTGGTTTTCCTTCCTCACCTTTCATCTTTTTAGGGGGACTGAAGATGTATCCTGGAAAATAGAAGATATTCTTGAAGAGCTTGTCCAACACCAGGGGCTGGAGTCACTACAGAATTATTTAGAGAAGGTAAAGTTTAAAACCAGAATGATTCACATCTGTCCAACAGACACTGACGTGGGTTATAGGAACTTTCTGTAGCTTTCTGTTAGCACATATAACATTTCCAGTGACTTCAGGAGTCTTCTCTAAATTCTGTGTGAATACCTATACTTGTGAAGAAGAGGATTATCCTTCATGCTTTTTGGACACTCATATTGTGTACAGCAGCTATACAGGCCAGAAAGTGATGACAAAGCTTTGCTCTTGGATCTCAAACTGTATCAGGGAATAACCAGCTGCTGGAAGTGATTAATAAACTTTCATTCACTCTTGGCAGTTGGTTTTCACCCTGAAGCACCCTTTGTGTGCTCTCTTCAGTATCACAGCAAATCTCATCAGAACAGCAATTCCAGTAAGCATATTTCTCCCTGACAATGGGAGGAGAATGGGCTTGTGGCAGCAAAACCAGACCAAAATTATAGTTGATTACCTCTAGGCTTGTTCTCCTTTGCTGATAAGAGAAGGTTGGGTGGCCTCTCAGCGTTATCCTCTACCAATGCCAAGGGCTGACTTGTAAAATCTAATTTTCCTCTGACATGCAGGCATTGAAGTCTTCCCTGCACCCACTGGGAAAGCTGCTGAAGGCCTTGACGATAGCTTTTCAGGCAACGTATTCTGGGATTGGGGCCAACAGACACTTGCTGACGATGGCACAAGAGGAAGTCAAGTACTATGCAAAGAAAATATGGGAGTTTTACCAGTAAGTCGAGCACGCTGAGTCTTTCCAATGGGTAAGACCACAGAGGGCTTGTGGAGTAGACCATCAGGATCATTTTTTCAGGTGACATGCTGAGTCTTTCCAATGGGTACGACCACAGAGGGCTCGTGGAGTTAGACCATCAGGATCATTTTTTCAGGTGACAGGACTGCTTTATTTTAGGAGCATTGCTTCAGAATGGTGCTAGATAAAGAGTTATTTGCCATAACTGAGGTCATATGGACCTAGAAAACTTTTATTATGCCCATTGCTCAGTACAAGATACAGGAGCTTCAATATGACTAAATCTTACTCGGTTACGGCAGCTCAATGAGCTGTTGCCCATAATAAGACTTTATTTAGACAACCACAAATATAAGCAAGAAACCTCGCTAAGTAGCAAGGACAGCAAAGTGTATCAGAGCACACAAGAGCAGTGTTCAATACCTACATTTGAATAAAAAATAGCTTAAGCTTAACATGCCTCAACAGGAGCTGAGAACATGCAGTGTAAGCGCGTCGTTGGGGCTCAGCTGATGTGGGTAGTGACTCTAAAATGAGGTTGTTCCATTGTGTGGTTGTGCCCATGGGTGATAAAGGTCTGGATCAAAAGCATGATTGGGGTCCTGTTGCTGTTAGAAAATCTTTTAGGAGAAGATACAAGAAGGTAGTGAGAAACAGAGGTGGGGAACTCTGCCTCTAGCTGCACTCGGGGTGGTATTGCCTTAAAAATAACAAGTTGGGTAAAAGCTTTGTTGTTATTGGTGTAGTCTTGTGTGAGGAAGGCTGCCAGCTCTGTGGTGAGGGGTTTTCTGCCCCAGAGCAGTCTGAGAACAGCAGCACAACTGATGGGGACAAGTTAGATTTGATTCAGTTCATCTGAGCTGTGTTCATGAACAGGACAACAGGGCTCTCAGCCTGAGCATCGGTTCATTTGAAAGTGCTTCTGAGCTTGGAGAGCTTGCTTCATATATCAAAACCTTTCAGATGCAGCGTGGGGAGGAAGACACACCTTGCTCTACCGTGCCCCGGCTGGGTTTCCTAGGCTGATACCAAAAAAAAAGCCTAAAAGCAACCTTTCCTGAATCTATGCTTTAATATTATGAATTTTTGGCTTGGAAATATCAAGACAAACCCATTTTTCAGAGTATGAACATCCTCTGATGTTTATAGATGGATTCAAAAATTGGTTGGTCTGACAGGTCATAGAATCATAGAATAGTTTGCTGTGGAAGGGACCTTTACAGGCCCAACTAGTCCAACCCCCCTGCCATGAGCAGGGACATCTTCAGCTACACCAGGTTGCTCAGAGCCCCGTCCAACCTGACCTTGATTGTTTCCAGGGATGGGGCATCTACCACCTCTCTGGGCGACTTGGGCCAGGGTTTCACCACTCTTATTGTAAAAAATTTCTTCCTTGTGTGTAGTCTGAATTTCCCCTCTTTTAGTTTAAAACCATCACACCACGTTCTATCATATCAGGCCCTGCTAAAAAGTTTGTCCCCATCTTTCCTGTAAACCCCCTTTAAGTACCGGAAGGATGCAATAAAGTCCCCCCAGAGCCTTCTCTTCTCCAGGCTGAAACCAGGTCCTGAAACCTCATGTCCCTGAATACAAGGAGATGGTGCTCAATGCAGACCAGAGTTAAGATCTCCAGAGTGACCACCCTGCTCTTCAGAAGCTATAGAGATTTTTGAAACACTGATTCATTCCTGACAGCTTCTGCTGGTAGTGGAGAAAGCCCTCAAATAGTGAAATTTGAATATTGAAACAATACAAGGATAATAAAGAGCTTTCCACTTGATGCTGGGTCAGCTGAGCTCTTCACTTGTGGAAAACAAAAAAAAAAAAAAAAGGGGGGGGAACCAAACACTGT
>NW_015090864.1:714376-737680 GCF_001431845.1 Calidris pugnax
AAATCTGTGCTTCCGTAAGCAGCCGTGGGAGTTGGGAGGTCATGGAATGAGTTATTTTATGAACGCTCGGGAGCAGCTCATTAAAGCCCCGTTGACTGCACAGCAAGGCTCAAAGCTAATTCTACACAGCAGCTCCCTTCCTTTTTTCTCTTAGTTGTCTTGCAAAGAATGACAGAATTGATTACAAACACCTAAAGGTCATAGGATTGGGAGGACCACAATTTTGACCCATATGGCAATTCTTTGTCATGGTTCTTAGACCAGGAGTCTGTCTTTTGTCCCTTGTTCTAGGGAAATGGATGCAGGATGATTGTTGGTTAAAGTCTCCTGACTGCCCAGTACTTCTCTGTGCAGTGATGTCTAAAGGGTTATTTCTAGAACACCTCCTTCCTTTTCTCTTGAGCACTGCAATGCCATGTTGGGCTTTCAAAAAGGTTCTCCGAGTCGGCATCCCATAAATGTTCCAAGCCAGTGGTTGTTTCTAGATCAACTCGAGTAGGTAGGAAGTTAATGTCACAAATTTACTACTTCTGCTTTCAAATGCAGGGCTCTGGGATTCTGCTCTTGGAAGATGACTCTGTCTATGAAGGGAACTTCACAGAAGATCTAACCTTTGTTGGAAAGGTGAGCGCTTCCTCCATCTCAGCCTTCCTTCACAGTTGCTTGCTTTCCAGCAGGGCAGATAGATTCATCTTCAAAATTAATACTGTCCTGCTCCGCTTCCCCCAGTCCCCTAGAAAAATAACATTTTCCTGGTTTGGTTTTGTTGGTTTTTTTTCCCTTCTATTGTTAGTCTCATTCACAGAAGGAAGGCTGCAGCTGAGAGACTTCAAGTAGTTGGGGCTTTGTTGAATTGTTTTGGTTTTTACTGTTTTGTTTACAATGAGGAGTTTGGGGTTTTTTTATTGTCTGTGGGACATTTTTGGCTGTGCTTCGTAGCTGCAGTTGGGCTGCTCTTGCGTTCTTAGAACAAATGTTGGAGCCTTTGTAGTGGTTGGGAGCACAGGAAACGATGTATAAACCAAATGGAGTTGCAGTGGCATTACGCTAACATAACTGAGATGTTAACAGAGCTGAGGGATCTTGGAAGCTTGATTTTGCAATCTGGACACTGCACTGACACGTTCAACACTTCGTGGTTGATCTTTAACTGAAATATCTGGTCGAAGTGTTCATCAAGTGCCCCGTTGCAGGGAAAACTAGTCCTCCGGCTTGTTACAGAAGTCTGTGATGAGTCTGACAGGAAGTGTGTGGTTAGATCAGAGTGAGTGGATGTCAAAATACTTGGTAAGGATTGCAAATGAGCCCTGTTATTTAGTGACTTGTCATGGGAGGAGGAGTTTGTCATCACCTTCTTCAGCCAGAAGACCTGGGGTGGATTTTGCAGAGACTGATTATAGTACTTAGATACTGCTTCTGCCAGAATTAATGTTTAGTTTTAGTGGTTACTCTAGAAAAGTCTGTTCTTTATCTTAAGATGGAGTGCCTCCTGCTATTAGCCATGAGGACTTCGGGCTCGTATTCAGAGCCAGACTAGTTACAATATTGTTTGGCTTTGGATTTGATTTAATTAACTTTTCTACGTTTGAGTCGAGCTACTGCATGTCTTCTGTATTTGCCTCAGAGAATTTAAGGTTTTTCTTGGTAGCAGTGAACATTTTGAAAGCGTTTATGGTGAATATCATATGATTCCTCCTACCTGTGAGGCCAAATTTGCTTGCGGTTTTAACAAGCAGAGGAAAAACAGAGGAGAAGTTGAAGTTTCGTGTGTTCGCTGTAGGTTAGAAATAACTAATGTCAAATTTAAGCCAGAAAATTTTATAACTCAAAGAAGACATTGGGTATTTGTCAAGCATAATGTAAATGTTTTACTCTGCGATTGTGGAGGTCTTCCCCCTCCAGAATCCTACGTGTGTCATTCAATAGCAAGGAGATATTTAATCTGGTGGCTGTCACCTTAATGTCACTATTGCTTTGGATGTTGAAAACGTGCACCTCTCTGCTGGAAGTCGTTCTTAGTCACCGTTTCAGGAGCTGGCTCTGTTGAAAAGAGAATCTGAGACCTCGGTCCAGCTTGTTTCCTCTCACTAATGAGATCTTGGCAGAATAACCCTTTATTTCTCCGTTGCAGGGAAAGCTGTCCTTTGCCAATGGCTTCACTCTGGAGGGAACCTTTACTAACAAATCGGGCCAAGGCCTTCAGACACACGGCATCCTGAACACGTCCAACGAGCAGCTGGATGACAGGATAACCAAAGCGTGAGCAACAGGGGTTGACTTCTTGGGTCACAGCTTGCATTTTCACTCTACCTAGAGGAGTACTGAACCAATCCCTGCAGGGATCAAGACGGTCCTTAGTGAAAGAGTTGGTCTAAAAACTGGTTTGTATGCAAGGAGAAAAAAGAGGGGAGGAGAGCACAGTTTGTCATTTAATCTTTATGCCACGTAGGATGAAGGAAAAGAATATTCTGGTCCCATCCTGCCCCATCCAGCTAGAGATACTCCCATCCTCGCACCAGAGAGAGTTTGGGAGGCTTAACGTTTTTGGTGATTTGTGCATGTGTGTGTGCGCTCACACATATGTCTTTACATACACACAGACAGGTCTGAAGCTATACAGGCAAGGGCTGGCTGCTAAAATGCATCATTTACTCCTTCCCTGTCCCTCTGTGCTATTACATGAATATCACCAGCTGATATTGTAGAGATAGCAAAGCTACCAAAAATCAAGAACTGAAGCAAAGCTCTGAAGAACTGGAATTGGGTAGTGCTCTCTGTGGAGGAAGGCTGTGGAGCCAGGATCAGAGCTTCAGGGGGCTCTGAACCCTGCAAAGGTTTGCCAGCCTGTGGAGGGTCTGGGTTCATCCAGTTTAACCCAAATGAGGGAGTCCCAGTGGAAAAGAGCTGCCTGTCCCCTGAGGGGAATTTTTCTCACAAAACCCAGTTTAATTTCCTCCTCTTTCCTCCTCAAAACATTTCCAGTCCATCAGAGTATTGATGTTGCGGAAACAGCTCCAGTTTCCTGTGCTTTTCAGACAGAAATAACTGCTAGTGGTGGTTGCTCAGCTATTTTCTTGCCATCAGTGTTTTCTGTTGGCTTTCAGTTAAAATAAATAGTTATATTTAGAAACATCCATAAGTGGAGCAGAAAGTCTGTGATCGGTTCACCAGCAAACATTCAAATTATTGATGTTCCACGCACTGGGAATTTTCCTTCACCCAAAGTACCTCGTTGTCAAGACAATAGACTTGAGTTGCTTTTTATTGAGTTACTGAAAAGGCTCTGTCATCTTTCTCTGCTCCCATAGTTCTTGTGTTAATATCTGATTCTGGAGAACCTTCCATACTTGAAGGCGAAGTCTGAAATAATTGAGGAGGGGGGCAGAAAAGCCAAATATTTATTCCATGTTTATATTTTGCAGTCAGCTGGGCCTTGAGGAGTTCCCAGTGGAGAAGAGATGGAAGGGAATCTACGATCAGTTCCTGGAGTTCATCCATTCTGGCTGCAAAGAAGAAACGGAGGAGTCTTTCATGGGCTTCCACATTCAAACGAGCAAGGAGTTGAGGAAATCTCAGGAGTACCTCTTCTGCCACAGGTATGAATATTGTATGCCCTTGTTTTAACAGAGTTAAAATAAATACCTCGTTGTGTAGAGAGGATAGTGGTTTACATTAGGGTCTGCCATGAGTTAAAGTTCTGAACCCCATTGTTATCTAGTTGTTCCTGCTCTTGAGACAGGAGGACGAATTTTAAGCCTGAATTTAAGGTTGTGCTGTTGAGATTGACTTTTATAAGTGAAAATTTTGATGGGATTAATTTGATTAAATGTAAGCACCTGGATGTGACTCAGTCATCACTGGCTCATCTTGTATTTGAAGGAAACCATCATCAGCTGATGCAGAGCAAACTCATCTCTCTTTAAGAAATATTTAAAATAATTAAGATGAGCATGGACAGGATGCAACCCAGGCTGGTTGTAAGGGGACCTGAAGGCAAGGAATTTAACTAATCACAGGACTTTTAAGTCAATGGGACAGTTCCACTGAAAAGGACAGAAAAAAAAATAAAATCATTTGTTCTAATAGTCCTATTTCCCCCTTGGTGTCTACCTGCTACAACACTTGGGATTTATCCCAGTGCTTCGCCGTGTGGTTTTCCTTCCTCACCTTTCATCTTTTTAGGGGGACTGAAGATGTATCCTGGAAAATAGAAGATATTCTTGAAGAGCTTGTCCAGCACCAGGGGCTGGAGTCACTACAGAATTATTTAGAGAAGGTAAAGTTTAAAACCAGAATGATTCACATCTGTCCAACAGACACTGACGTGGGTTATAGGAACTTTCTGTAGCTTTCTGTTAGCACATATAACATTTCCAGTGACTTCAGGAGTCTTCTCTAAATTCTGTGTGAATACCTATACTTGTGAAGAAGAGGATTATCCTTCATGCTTTTTGGACACTCATATTGTGTACAGCAGCTATACAGGCCAGAAAGTGATGACAAAGCTTTGCTCTTGGATCTCAAACTGTATCAGGGAATAACCAGCTGCTGGAAGTGATTAATAAACTTTCATTCACTCTTGGCAGTTGGTTTTCACCCTGAAGCACCCTTTGTGTGCTCTCTTCAGTATCACAGCAAATCTCATCAGAACAGCAATTCCAGTAAGCATATTTCTCCCTGACAATGGGAGGAGAATGGGCTTGTGGCAGCAAAACCAGACCAAAATTATAGTTGATTACCTCTAGGCTTGTTCTCCTTTGCTGATAAGAGAAGGTTGGGTGGCCTCTCAGCGTTATCCTCTACCAATGCCAAGGGCTGACTTGTAAAATCTAATTTTCCTCTGACATGCAGGCATTGAAGTCTTCCCTGCACCCACTGGGAAAGCTGCTGAAGGCCTTGACGATAGCTTTTCAGGCAACGTATTCTGGGATTGGGGCCAACAGACACTTGCTGACGATGGCACAAGAGGAAGTCAAGTACTATGCAAAGAAAATATGGGAGTTTTACCAGTAAGTCGAGCATGCTGAGTCTTTCCAATGGGTACGACCACAGAGGGCTCGTGGAGTTAGACCATCAGGATCATTTTTTCAGGTGACAGGACTGCTTTATTTTAGGAGCATTGCTTCAGAATGGTGCTAGATAAAGAGTTATTTGCCATAACTGAGGTCATATGGACCTAGAAAACTTTTATTATGCCCATTGCTCAGTACAAGATACAGGAGCTTCAATATGACTAAATCTTACTCGGTTACGGCAGCTCAATGAGCTGTTGCCCATAATAAGACTTTATTTAGACAACCACAAATATAAGCAAGAAACCTCGCTAAGTAGCAAGGACAGCAAAGTGTATCAGAGCACACAAGAGCAGTGTTCAATACCTACATTTGAATAAAAAATAGCTTAAGCTTAACATGCCTCAACAGGAGCTGAGAACATGCAGTGTAAGCGCGTCGTTGGGGCTCAGCTGATGTGGGTAGTGACTCTAAAATGAGGTTGTTCCATTGTGTGGTTGTGCCCATGGGTGATTAAGGACTGGATCAAAAGCATGATTGGGGTCCTGTTGCTGTTAGAAAATCTTTTAGGAGAAGATACAAGAAGGTAGTGAGAAACAGAGGTGGGGAACTCTGCCTCTAGCTGCACTCGGGGTGGTATTGCCTTAAAAATAACAAGTTGGGTAAAAGCTTTGTTGTTATTGGTGTAGTCTTGTGTGAGGAAGGCTGCCAGCTCTGTGGTGAGGGGTTTTCTGCCCCAGAGCAGTCTGAGAACAGCAGCACAACTGATGGGGACAAGTTAGATTTGGTTCAGTTCATCTGAGCTGTGTTCATGAACAGGACAACAGGGCTCTCAGCCTGAGCATCGGTTCATTTGAAGGTGCTTCTGAGCTTGGAGAGCTTGCTTCATATATCAAAACCTTTCAGATGCAGCGTGGGGAGGAAGACACACCTTGCTCTACCGTGCCCCGGCTGGGTTTCCTAGGCTGATACCAAAAAAAAAGCCTAAAAGCAACCTTTCCTGAATCTATGCTTTAATATTATGAATTTTTGGCTTGGAAATATCAAGACAAACCCATTTTTCAGAGTATGAACATCCTCTGATGTTTATAGATGGATTCAAAAATTGGTTGGTCTGACAGGTCATAGAATCATAGAATAGTTTGCTGTGGAAGGGACCTTTACAGGCCCAACTAGTCCAACCCCCCTGCCATGAGCAGGGACATCTTCAGCTACACCAGGTTGCTCAGAGCCCCGTCCAACCTGACCTTGATTGTTTCCAGGGATGGGGCATCTACCACCTCTCTGGGCGACTTGGGCCAGGGTTTCACCACTCTTATTGTAAAAAATTTCTTCCTTGTGTGTAGTCTGAATTTCCCCTCTTTTAGTTTAAAACCATCACACCACGTTCTATCATATCAGGCCCTGCTAAAAAGTTTGTCCCCATCTTTCCTGTAAACCCCCTTTAAGTACCGGAAGGATGCAATAAAGTCCCCCCAGAGCCTTCTCTTCTCCAGGCTGAAACCAGGTCCTGAAACCTCATGTCCCTGAATACAAGGAGATGGTGCTCAATGCAGACCAGAGTTAAGATCTCCAGAGTGACCACCCTGCTCTTCAGAAGCTATAGAGATTTTTGAAACACTGATTCATTCCTGACAGCTTCTGCTGGTAGTGGAGAAAGCCCTCAAATAGTGAAATTTGAATATTGAAACAATACAAGGATAATAAAGAGCTTTCCACTTGATGCTGGGTCAGCTGAGCTCTTCACTTGTGGAAAACAAAAAAAAAAAAAAAAAGAGGGAGGGAACTAAACCTTGTTTCTGCTCCTCTTCTAGGGGTTTGCTCCATCTGGCACTGGAACAGAAAGGCCAACTGCCTGCAAAGTGTGTGGATGGAGATACAAGGTATGTGTGACCACTGGTTGTTTAATTTTAAGGTGATTGGACATTTGGGGTGTCTCTTAAAATGCATTTAGTGCTGAGCTGATTGTATTTGTCCGTTTGAGGCAAGATTTAGTGCCCACACTTCTCTCTGGGTGAAAAGATTTCAGTAGTTCTGCTTGAAACATGAAAGCAACGTCTTCTAATTGTGGTCTGTAGCAGACTAGAGTGGTGAGTTGGAGGTGTGTGTGGTCATGGCCTTGCAAGATTACCCACACCAGGTTCCGTGCAGTTGTGTGTGAGACAATAGTCCCAGCACTACCTTGTTCCTTTGCATTAGTCCCAGGAATTTGTTCGTTGTGGGGCTGATGTCTTCCATACCAGTGCTGAGAGAAAGGCTAGGCCTGGAAACAGGGAGTAGAGTGTGGGAAATGTGGCAGAGAAGGTAGAAAACATGATGTTCCTGGAAGAAGAAGCTAGAAATAATTGTGGGAAACCCAGGTTTTGGGGGTGGGAAGAAGCATCTTTATTCAACTATCCCTATTTGGTCTGGATTTCTCTTGCTGTAAGCTGCAGCCATCCTCACGTGGGCTGAATGAAGCCAAGAGGTTGGTGGGATGGAAAGCAGCTGGAAAAGGGCTTGATCTGAATTTATGTGATCTTTAGTCCTTAAGAAATAATAAGTGCTCTACTGAAAGAGCTCAGAAAGAACAGCCGGAGATAGGTCTCTGGTGCTCCAGGTTTCTCCAAGTGACTAAGGAGATCCTGTGGAGAAACTGTCCCGTCCTACAGCATAAGATGCTCTTGCATCTTCAGCTTTTGGGCACACATTATAATGGTCACTGCTGTCCAACTGTGACATTGAACTCAGAGATAGAGGAAAGAGCAGGAAACAAGGAGAACACCTTTCAGTCTCAGAAGCTGCCTCTTCCATTGTGTGTTGTGGGGCTCGTGGTAATATCAAGGTTGTAGGTCTCACTGTCAGACTCTGCTTTGCTTTTCTCCTTCACAGCGACCAGAAGGCATGCAGTGTGGTCCTGCCGCTGATCTTGCCCTGCTTCTACCCTGAACTTTTCATGCTCTACATGCTCTATCATGAAAGAGAAGATGACCTCTACTGCCAAGGGATAGTGGATCTAAGTCTTTTTCCTGACATCAAGCTGCTGGAGTTTCTGGATGTGCAGAAGTAGGTGACATTTGTTCATCCCAGGATGCAATCCCGTGATACCAGCTGGGAAGGTAGTGGCCAGGGAAAGTTCTGATGGCACAGGAGGAAAGGACATATAACCTGTTCCTGGGTCCATCATTGGCTGTAGAACTGAAGTAATTACTATTATCTCTGCTAATTTTCATTTTTTAGCAAAAAAATCTTATTTTCTAGCCCACCAAAAAAATGGTTTGCTCCAACACAGAAATAATCAGATATAGTTTATAAATTATGTCTTAGAGTCCAACAAATGGTACTTCCTCTAACAGTGTGGGGACGTAGTTTTGACACAGGGGAAAGGTTATGGAGCCAGATGTCTCCTTCATCTGGTCCTGCAGCTGGATCCATCTTTGGAAGTGATGTGTGAGGACCAATGACTCAGACTCAAGAGGCTTTTCTAACACAGCATCATCTGCAGCTCAAGGGCTTAAGCAGGGTGGCAGAAGACTAAATTTGGAGATTAGATTCAGTGAGAGGAAATTAATCTGAAAATGCTAAAACTCTCCACTGATTATTATAGAAGCATCTCTGAGTAAAACGAACCCTACGCTCAGGTCAATGAATCTGAGCTATTCATTATTCCTGTAGCAGTGTATTGGGAGGAGCAAACTCAGCCTCATGCACCTACAAGACTCTTGCATCACCTCAAACACGGAGATAATAACAATCGAGACTGACTTAGGGTGGAGTTAAGGCATGGACATCTGCCTTCTAAATCTTCTCTCTGTAATCTCCTTTCAGACACCTCTGGCCTCTGAAAGATCTCACCCTGACAACCAACCAGGTAAGAAATAACACTAAGAGGTAGCTTTGGTGTGATGATGAGATAGCGTTGGGGCTATGTGTTGTTGCTGGCCAATGATGGAGCTTCACCAAGTAACCACAGGACAGCATGCACTCAGAATTCGGAGCTACGTGATGTGGGTGAATCTTCCCTCTTTCAACTGAAAGGGGGAGATTTAGATTAGGAAGAACTTGTTTGGTGTGAGGGTGGTGAGAGCCTGGCCCACGTTGCCCAGAGAAGCTGTGGCTGCCCCATCCCTGGAGGGGTTCAAGGCCAAGTTGGATGGGGCTTTGAGCAACCTGGGCTGGTGGGAGGTGTCCCTGCCCAGGGCAGGGGGATGGAACTACATGATCTTGAAGGTCCCTTCCACCTCTAACCATTCTATGATTAATTGTAGCTGCTGCATATGAATTTCCATGGATGGGGATATGAGCTCTGTGCAGGATTGCTTTGCAGTGCTCTGCCCTGTGGTGATTCAAAGACATCTGTGTTCAGATGGATATTTGCAGTGTATTCAAAGTGGTGCTGTCTACAACAGCTTTATTTCACCCTCCTTTATGGGCTGCAAATATACTTATTTTGGGTCCAGCATGGAGGAGCCACGTGGTGGCTCTCAGAGAGATGCTGTTACCGAGGCACAACTCTTTTTCTCCCTTTCATTGTAGCTGCTGCATATGAATTTCCATGGATGGGGATATGAGCTCTGTGCAGGATTGCTTTGCAGTGCTCTGCTCTGTGGTGATTCAAAGACATCTGTGTTCAGATGGATATTTGCAGTGTATTCAAAGTGGTGCTGTCTACAACAGCTTTATTTCACCCTCCTTTATGGGCTGCAAATATACTTATTTTGGGTCCAGCATGGAGGAGCCACGTGGTGGCTCTCAGAGAGATGCTGTTACCGAGGCACAACTCTTTTTCTCCCTTTCAGAGGCGGTCCCTTATCAAAGACAAGTGTTTCCTCTCTGCCACAGAGTGTTTGCAGAAGCTGATGTAAGTCACTGTCCCAAAAAAATATCATAACAGTATCAATCGTGTTTAAATAGCTAATATCTCCCCTTCCTTTAATTTTCCAGAGACATTCCTACATAAAAATCTGACTTTGATGATCATTCATGTCAGTGTGAATGGCAAATTGGGCCTGGCTGTGAGTGCCTGGTCATGACTGTGCCCATTGCTCTGGACACACTCTGTGTGTGCTACATGAGGGTTATCCATCCAGTGTGGCATCCCAAGACATCAAAGTAGCAAAGCAGAGCTCAATTTAAGAAGCTCAGCTTGATCTATTGTCTTGAAGTCCAGCCTAGAGGGTGGTGCTGCAGTGACGAGTGGGAAAGAGGATAAAGGGGAGCACAGAAGTGTTGTGGGATCCATCAGACAGGAGGTCTCAGGTCCCTAAAATACACTAGTCCTGGTGAGACCATCCCTATGAAAGCCAACGTGACTTCTCTTCTGGAAAAGGCAGCACAGGCTGCGTGTACCTTGGCAAGGCTTTATGGGCAGAAGAAACCAACGTTATAGATGTGACAACTGGATTGTCTCTTGTAAGGGCAATATCTTGATAGAACCCCAACAGTGGTTCATCTCATACTCTTTAGTTTTTATTTGAGGGACCGTGACTCGGGTTAGCCCTGTCTAAAATGAGGGACCAATACTGGGGCAAGCAGGTCACACTCAGGAAGTGGGAAGACTCAAGGTCCACCTGGATAAAGTTTACACCCTGGTGATGCCTCCTGGCACAACCTTTTTGACCACTTTTTAGAGCAGCTATTTGGGATGATTGGTGGACTTTGTAGCATGACCATCTGCTCTGAAGTTTTCTAGTTCTTCTGCTCTATCTCTTTAGCTGTGTAGTGGCAGCATTTTTCACATGGCTGTTTTCACACTGACAGCACCACAGTGGATCCCCGTGAAAAGCTGGTGATCCTCCAGAAGACGTATGAGGAGATAGAGAGCACGGTGTCCCGGGTGGTGGAGAAGGACTACAAGCTCCCCATGGATGACCTGTTGCCCCTACTGATGTATGTTGTATCCCGAGCAAAGTAAGTCACGTCTCTGAATGACACCTACAAGAAAGCTGGAGAGGGACTTTTGACAAGGGCACGTAGGGATAGGATAAGGGGCAATGGCTTCCAACTGAAAGAAGGGAGATTTAGATTAGATCTCAGAAAGAAATTTTTCACTATGAGAGTGGTGAGAGCCTGGCCCAGGTTGCCCAGAGAAGCTGTGGATGCCCCATCCCTGGAGATGTTCAAGACCAGGATGGACAGGGCTTTGAGCAACCTGGTCTAGTGGGAGGTGTTGGAATCTCCCAGGGCAGGGGGGGTTGGACCTAGGTGATCTTTAAGGTCCTCCTTTCAAACCTAAACCATTCTATGACTCCAGATCTACGCTTCCCTCTCTCCATACTCTGATTTCAAGCATACACCCATAAATCACTGGTGCCCAGAGATTTGTTCTAGTTGTGACTTTTTTTTTTTTTTTTTTTTTTTTTTTTTTTTTTTTTTTTTTTTTTTTTTTTTTTTTCCCTAGAATACAGCACCTGGGAGCTGAAATCCATCTGATCAGAGACTTGATGGACCCCACCAATCAAGGAGGACTGTACGACTTTCTGTTAACAGCACTGGAGGTAAGGAAATAATCTTCACCAGTGACAGCTTCATGCTGTAGTAGCCTTTCTTGAGCAGCAGAGATGCTGATGTGTTATTTGCTCGTTTAATTTTATATGCCTAGCACAGGTTACCTTCCTTCTAGTCTAGAGAATATTTCACTGAATTTCACTGAATTTTAGAGTTGGAAGGGACCATCGAGATCATCTAGTCCAACTCCCCTGCTGAAGCAGGATTGCCTAGAGCTAGAGCATGTTACTCAGGAGCATCCAGGCAGGTCTTGAAAATCTCCAAGGAAGGGGACTCCACACCCTCCCTGGGCAGCCTCTTCCAGGGCTCTGTCACCCTCACTGTGAAGAAGTTTCTCCTCATATTTGAGTGGAACCTCTTATGTTCCAACTTGTGCCCGTTGCCCCTCGTCCTCTCACTGGGAACCACTGAAAAGAGTCTGGCTCCCTCCTCCTTCAACCCTCCCTTGAGATACTTGTAGGCATTGATAAGGTCTCCCCTCAGCCTTCTCTTCTCCAGACTAAAGAGTCCCAGCTTATCTTAAATTTATGATATGCAGATTTACTCTCTGACTAACCCGTGGGGCAACATGGCTTCCAGTTGAGTGCAAGAGACCAGATTTTGACCCAAAAGTTCCCAAAACTTCTCCTTAATTGGTTGCTCTCTTCCTTGCCCAGTCGTGCTACGAACACATCCAGAAGATGAGACTCCACCAGAGAGAGACCTGCCATGTCCCTCACAGCTCCTGAGCCCTGGGACCCGAAGGGAGCCTCCTCCCTCCCTCCTGCACTTTCTTGACCAAACACTGTTGGATGAAGAAGCAATCGAGTCACTGCTGTTCCAGCTGCCTTCAAAAAGGGAAGAACAGTTAATTTATCAGATGAGGGTTTCTTGCTGGGTTTTCTCCTCGACTTGCTATGGTCGTAAAGCACGGAGACACGGATGCTGGGGGCTAAAAGCCTTCATTGTGCAACCTCAGCTCATGTTTGGGAATTTCTCTGCGGAAAGTGGCCAAGGTTTCTTTTTGTAGTTTTTTTTATCTCCCTTTCCTGCGAGTAGAAATCTGCCTGAAAAACCTCATTTTTAACTCTTCTCTCAAGCCGCTGCGTTTGTTTTGCACTGGTGAACTGACAGAAGGGAGGTGATTTTTTTATAGAAAGCAATTAAATGAAACCATAACGACCTGGTTTGGTGGGACTATTTCTGGGTGGCAGAAATGTGGCATGGCCAGGAGAGGCCATCTCCGTGCTCCTCAACAACCTGTTCCTGGAGCGAGGTGCCTTGTCCTGTATCCCTAAAAGGAAGGTTTTTCCATTCCTCTTCCCACCCAAGCCAAACTCAGTACCTCTCCATTGTGTTATAAAGCTGCTATTGACTAATTTCCTTATTTTTATGAGACTTACAAGCATTTATTTATCCTCTGCAGCCTCCTCTTCGATCTCAGGGATGTCACACTCGCACCTTGACCGTGCAAGTGCTGCTTTGTCATTCTGCAGGGGGGCCACGTGTGCCTGATAGGAAGGACATACGTTGTCCTGGGGTGAGAAATCTCAAATCCTGGTGAGAGGAAAACATAAATCCACCTGGTTTTCTGCACTGACAGAGCTGCAAAACCACTGGTTTTCCCTCGATGCACAGCTTCGTGCTGACAGACCGCCTGCTGACGCCAGCGGGGTACAAAATGGGATTAAAATTGGGGTGGGGTTTCTGCAAAAACACTGGTTTTCCCTCGATGCACAGCTTCATGCTGACAGACCGCCTGCTGACGCCAGCGGGGTACAAAATGGGATTAAAATTGGGGTGGGGTTTATGCTGCCTTTATAAAAGGCAAATGGATATTTGGTATCCTGTTCCTATCAGACAAAAATAGCAATGTCTGAGCTGCTTATTTAGAGCAAAAGCTCTTTTGAACTAGATTTTAACCTGCTTTTATTTTATTATTTTTTTTTTACAGTTTAAATCTAAATTGTCCAGACCTGTGACTTAGGGAAAACAAAACAAAACTCTACAGGCTGTTTCCTCCTGTTTATCACAAGTATTATGCTTTAATAAATAGTACACTGATTACAATAGTTAATATATTGGTATGAAGAGTATCCTAATGTATGTTTTACAGTAACTTTGTATTTAAATAAAGCTGTTTTAATTTTTAAGAGAGATTCCAGACTTGCATACTTCTTATTCCAACTTCGTTGCTGTCTTCAGGCATTAGAGAATTAACCTGTGGCTCCCTTAACTGCCTCCATCATTTGTAGGAATGGTGAATTTGAACTACAAATTAATTTACTGATGTAATTGTGAGAGAATCTTGACTCAAAACTAATTTTCAGGCTTCTGTTCCCTGCCCAATCAGAGAGGAGAACATGGCTTAAACTTTTAAGATCATTCCCTGCAACCTTGACTCAATACAACTAATTTTCAGGCTTCTGTTCCCTGCTGAATCGGAGAGGAGAACGTGGCTTAAACTTTTAAGATCATTCCCTGCAATTAAACTATTATTTTTTTACCCTGTTCTCTCTGATCACACCGAAGGATGGCTCTTACACACCTTCAGAGCTGAAGATGCTGTGGTGCAGAGACAGTTGAGATGAACAGAAAGTGAAAGTGAGTAATTAAGACCCACTTTCCTTTGCTTGAACACCTCTTCAGCCACCCTTCCGTCTTCCCCTCTTCCACGGGGAAAAGGAACTAACTGACAGCGTTGGCCTTCCGTCTTCCTTACCCCTCTTCCACGGGGAAAAGGAACTAACTGTGGAAATTTTGCCTCTTCCCCTAAAAACTGCTGCCTGAATGTTTGCATCACAGCAAACTGGTGCCATCCATCCAAAGGAGGATGTGCTTTACTGGCCAGTAGTGTCTAAACTGGTCACCATACTGGGTTCTCAATGTAAAATTAGACTTGTATTTTTTGCTGTTTTCACACAGTGAACCCAAACCCTTCCAGCTTCATGGGGCATGAGATGAAAAGTACTGTTCATTTAAGCAAACCCTTTATAAAAATGTGGTGTTAAATGCAGTTGGTGCCAATACCAGTTCCACAGCACGTTGTGGGACTGGGGAATCCAACCCCAAATCCGTGTTTTCCTACCAGCAGAACTTTTGTCAGCTTTAAACCTTTCTTCCTCACCTCTACGAAATCTCACCTTATTTGGGTAAGCAAGAGAGCTCCAGCTCTGCCTGTAAACAGCCCTAAGTAACAGCTGTGAACTTTTAATTTCAAGAGTGGTTTAAAACTTGGCACTTTTCCAGTCTAAAGAAACACCCTGCCAGAAGGTTGAATCACCGAGACGGAGTCACAGCTGTTTCAAAAGAAGGAGGGGAAAAAAAAAAAAAAAAAAAAAAAGAAAAAGTGGTTTTTCTCCATAGTGCATTCTTCCATGCTCTGGGTAGTGATTTTAATTTCAGGTGCCTACTCAAAATGCAGAACTTCTACTAGAAAATAGGACATGCAAAATGCATGCACGTACAAACGCCACAGGAAGAGCTAGAAAACAATGTGATTTCTTTGTTTTTTTTATAGCCTACAGAAGATTTCTACTATTGCACTTTCTAAACATAGGATTAGTTGTGGCTCTTACTGGTCGTCTGGTTGAAAACCGAGGAAGTTCTCCAGCAATAATTCAAGTGAGCCCTAAAAAGGGGCAACTAAGGTTAACAGTGTGCAGCCATTTGTGCTTCTAGGCTTTCTCATCAACCAGTTAAAGCAAGAGAAATACTTTACTGGAAGATGCTCTGGGTTTTTTTTTCAGCCCAAGGGTAGCATTCAGGTTGCAAATTGTGCTATGTAACCATGCAGTAGTGCTTTTTTTGGTGTGTTAACAGCATGGCTTGTTTTATTTTTTTTTTTAGGAGATAATACGAGGCTATTTGCTAGCTTCCCTGATTAATTAAATCTCTGCTTGATAAAATATCATGCCTTGAAATAGTGTGTAGAAATGGGAGAGTACATTCAAGTGCTTCCTTTTGAGCTTGGGTGGATCACACGCTGCAATTATTTCTGGCAGATTAGATAGCAGGGCTCTGGCTTCCTGATGTGTTGAATGTAACCCCACAGACCCCGAAGGCTGACTCTACCTGAGACTTTCAAGTTTAGAGAGATGCCACCACACAGGAAAAATACTAGAGTCAGCTCTTCCACATCAAAGGCTGACTCTACCCAAGACTTTCAGGTTTAGAGAGATGCCACCACGCAGGAAAAATACTAGAGTCAGCTCTTCCACATCCAGGCTACAGCTGTTGAGCCAGCTCAGGCTTCAAGGGCAGCTAATTAAATAGGGTCCTCTAATATTTTTTTTAAAAAAAAATAATAATAAAAGGAAAAGAAAGACTGAGCTGTACCTGGAAGCAGGACATGCCTTAATGAAATTGAGGTGTGCCCAGACAAAGCAGAGCTTGACTTGCTGGAGCCTGCAGCACAGGTTTGCTGTCAGAAGCAGAGGGGATACAGTGCAAGCTCAGTGTTTAGCCCTCGCAGACCTAAGCTTGACCCACAGAAAATTTCTGTTCCCCTTCCCTGATTACTCACCAGCAGGGCTCTTAAGATAATACTAACATAATATGGGTTTTTCCTTTGTCTGAGACACCTTTTTTCCCTGCTTAATTACTCTAGATAATAAAATACTGTCAATTTTAAAAGTATTCAATCTTTTTATGAATGTACTCTCTCTCCCCACTCTATATTAAGGCTCTTTGTACTTAAAATGCAACAGCTATTAAACAGGGAGGAGTCAAGTCTTCTACAAACACCCATTTTTGCAAAAAAAAGGGTTTGGTTTACAAAGAAGTGAATAAATAGGAAGTTTAAAGTAGCGCTGTATCTATTGCTGCTTTCAAGTGGTGGAGTAATACCTCCGGAGGTGGAGAAAGTGACGTCAGGTCTAGTTTCTTGAAATCTTCATTAGCACTCAATGATGTTAACACCTTCACAGTCCTCTTTAAATCAAACACGGCGTGGAGCATGCCCAAGGTGGAAATGGCAGCTTTGGGAGTGTTCTTTGCCGAAGCTTCGTCATCGAGGCCTTTTTCCAAGACAGAAATCCTGTTCTCTGCAATAACTTTGAGGAAATTGTAGAACTCCTTGTAGTCTATACCCGTGCAAGACTTCATGATCAACTAGGGAAAAAAAAAACAAACAACCAAGCAATGAAATGGAAACAACTCTTATTTACAGTAAGAATTACAAAACCGTATTTTATCAAGCTAAAAATCTATCCAGAATCACAAGTAACCATTTTTAATCATATTTTTTATAATTTCCCCATGGCACTGAAATTTTTTCCCTTACTTGAAATGCCACCAGCCCCAAAAGCAACACTCTGTTTCTTCTAAGTACTAAAGAGCTGTGTGTTTTCGATCTATATTTAAAGGATATCAACCCAGCAGCAATAACCAGCCTCCAGAAATAAACTTTACATTTGTTTCATGCTTAAGATTTCGGAAGCATGCAAGACAGAACACTGCCCAATATAGTTATGTGTTCTGAAAGCATCACTTTGCAGACACAGGAACCTGCTGCCACCTTCACCTTAATTTTATTTGTTTCAGATTTGCTCTTGCACCATGAGCAGTCTTCAAAGCAGTTCTTCTGTGTTCTGTTCATGTGAAAAAGCACTTATATTTTATAAAGGGGAACATATATACTACATAAAGGATTGATCTTGATGCTAATCTTGATAGTTGAAGAGCAGTTGAGGCATTAGTTTTTCAGACAACATCCTGACCCCCTTCACATTGCAAATATGCACCAACACAAGTCTTTCCCTGTGAGTATATACTACATAATGGATTGATTTTGCTAATCTTGATAGTTGGAGAGCAGTTGAAGCATTAGTTTTTCAGACAACATCCTGACCCCCTTCACATTGCAAATATGCACCAGCACAATTCTTTCCTTGTGTCACTAAATTAATATTTATTTCCTGCACAACGAAGGCCTCACCAGTTCCTTCTTCTGCATGAAATACGTACTGATTCCAGGTATGAGATCAAGGACTTGTGTTTCTTATAACTCACAAGGTGGTGCGATGCAGCCCAGAAATGTATGATCCCCTCAGAGGAAGTCAGGCAGCCACCCCCATGGTGTTGTACCTGGCATTGGAGGTGCCAATCGTCTATAGGATCCTTCCATTCGTTGATTTCCCGTTGGACGGCCGCTAATTCATCCTGCAGGAAGCACCACATTAGAGCCACGTTGCAGCCGTTCACCCAGTTGTGGTTGATGGAAATGGTGTCCTCCTGAAGGAATAATTTCAAGGGTTATTAGGCTCTGCATAGGAAAGCAGGAGAAAACAGCTGTAACAACATCAGGTCAGGGCTGCAAAATGTAAAACCATATCTTTGGCACCAACATCACTGCTGTGCGGGAAGGCTGGCCCTTTCTGACATCTCTGAACAATAAAATCTTGTTTCGCTCTGTAAACTGGCAAATGTCTCTAGTTCCTCTGTCTGAACATACCTTTTAAGGGCACAAAAGTGGCAGAAGGTAGTGGGGAGAAAGGAACACGGTCATTAATTTTGGTTTGTGATCACGAAGGCCGATTTGTTAGCATTTTCCATTAATAAATTACAACTTACAGCTAGAAACCAAGATTAACAGCCTCACTGCAAGTCCATCTCACCCAGCATCTTATTTTTCAATGACTCTAATAAGGACAAGCATAATGAAAGAGGGTTCAGACAGCTTCCTAAATTGTATACTCTTCCAGCTTCTAGTGGTCAATGACCCAAGGAGCTTAAGAGTTCAGGCTTGCTTTTAGCCACCAACTCGAGCAGCCACCAATAGACCTTTCCTCCATGAACCTCTCTGAACTTTTTTGGAGCCCAGCTAAAGACTTTTGGCATCCACCACGTGCTATGGCAAGAAAAGTTTGCTCTGATTCAAGCCTGCTGATCTCCCTGTGTTATGAAAAGGTCAGAATTAATTATCTCACCAGGTTGTAAACTTGATGGTGCCATCCGCTGGGGATGAAGACTATCTCCCCTGCTTCCTGCACGATTTCAACAGGCGGTTGACTTTGGTTGTAGCGAGGGTAAACGGTCCTGTCCTGAAGATTAGGTGCTGTCACGTCAAAGGGCAAGTTGCCGTGGCGGTCTTTGAGGTACTCCTCCTGTCCTGCAGGGTACAACAACCATTTCTTTCTCCCACAGATGTTGGCTGACCAGCTATAGGAACGGAAGACATCAGCATGGAATGGAGTCCTGTGGGGCAAATCAGAGGTTAAAGACAACGCTTAAAAGCTGCAAGATGAATTAAAGTCTCCAAGAAACTGGCATACAAAGAGAAATCAACTTTTAGTGTGCAAACCTGCTCCCAAACTGTCACCCTCTTCGTTTCATTTTGACCGCTTTAAGTATTAAAAGTGTGTTGTTCAATTCTGGGCCACCCAGTCCAAGAAGGACAGGGAACTAGTGGAGAGAGTCCAGCAGAGGCTACAAAGATGATCAAGGGACTGGAGCATCTCTCTGATGAAGAAAGGCTTCTCTCCGTTCAGCCTGGACCAGACTGAGAGGGGATCTCATCAATGCTGAGCAATATCTAAAAGGTGGGTGTCAAGAGGATGGGGCCAGACTCTTCTCAGTGCCCAGTGACAGGACAAGGGACAATGGGCACAAACTTTGAGGGTGGCAGAGCCCTGGAACAGGCTGCCCAGAGAGGGTGTGGAGTCTCCTTCTCTGGAAATCTTCAAAACCCACCTGGATGAGTTCCTGTCCAACCTGCTCTGGGTGATCCTGCTTTGGCAGGGAGGTTGGACAAGACGTCTCCGAAGGTCCCTTCCAACCCCTGCCATTCTGTGATTAAAAGGCCACTACATCTACACAGTATTGCAGTGTTTGACAGCCTCTGTGCTTCTCCATCAGTTCGTTTTGAATCTGTCCCACAGATTCCTCAATGGCAGGAGATTCTGTGATGGAAACTGAGGACAATACTATAAATGCAACTTCATCACCAAAGCTGGACTTAATTTTTCACCTGCAACATGTTTGACCAACTCATCAGCGCCCCTCCAAGGCTCCTGTTGACTCTGCAAATCATAAAAGGCTGGTGAGCCCCAGGGAGTTTCTGCTCTAAAACCTTATAAAAGCTGGCTGACAACTTTTGGAGATTCTATGAGCACAATTCAGGGCTTCTTGAAGTAGAAAAGTACTCTAGCAGATCGCATAAGGGCAGCTCACATCCAGAGCCAAATGAGCTGCTTGAGAAACGAGGCTGGCTGGGTTCAGCCACAACAGTATTGCTATCCTGAAGGACAATGTGATAACCCCCTTTAATAATAATCTTTAAAAAAAGGTATGTAAGGATGAGAGAAACCACACTGCCTTACCATGAACCTTTGGGTCCCATGTAGACAAAGCGGTAATCGTCCACAGCTACAGCATCCCAGTATTCGTTCAGCCAGTCGGAGGAGAAATACACAGGGGTTGTGTAAACATCTTGCTCAGGGAAAGCTCTTAAAAAGAGAAAGTGTTGGAAAAAGGTCTCAGAAAAAAGCAGCATTGCTCCTTGTGCTTCAGTTCCCAGAGCCAGAGAGCAATCAGGTCTCTTCAGGCCATCAATACTTTGCTGCCATCTCCTTCACATCATTGACAGCTCTCAGTTGCACACAAAATGCACACAACAGTCCTTTTCTGTCTCTCAGGAAAGCTGTGAAAGTTAACTACTTAATTTAGGAGACTCCTCCTAATTATGGCAAAGAGAGTTGCTAATAAACACATTCTCTTTAGATGAGATGCCTGCAAGACTGGTTGCTCCCACTGGATGACAAGCTGGGGGGGGGGTGAGGGTTAGGAGGGAAGCCAGGCTGTGGGATTTTTGACAAGTTTTTGACAAGCACATAGAATAATAACAAAAAAAGGATAACAAAGGATTATAACTCACCCACACTGAATTAAACATAATTAAAAATATCCCCCTTCTTCGTAAGAAGGATTGCATTGTAGCAGTCAAACAATAATTAAAAATATCCCCCTTCTCCATAAGAAGGATTGCATTGTAGCAGTCAAACAAAAGCCTAATGTTCCAGCCACATGGTTTCCACAGGGATAACACAGAGTGATTTAAAACATAGGTGGAAGGGAAAGCACTCATGAATGTCAGCCTCTTCAGGAAACAAGGACTTGTTTAAGGATCTTCTGTGTGATATAAGCCAAGAACTGTGCGGTATAATACTGATATTTTGCTGGGCAGGCACTAACAAAAAGCACTACCAGCATTTAAATGTTCAGGCATTAAAAGCCGAGTGTTAGGGCTGCGCGGCAGCTCTCTGCAGGGTATGCAGGGGATGCTCTCTTACCTGCTCAGGTGCCAGTCCTTGAGATAAAGACACCCTCGGGATGAACGGTAGCCATTTTTAATGTACTCTTTCCAGTATTTTATATATTCCTTGAAGGGGAGCTGCTCCTTCGGGTTAGAATTGTACTCCTTGACATCACAGTTGGCAACAGGTACTACGGCCTCTCCTGAAAGGTAAACTCTTTGAGCGCACGTGGGGAGAGAATAACTGATGCTGAAAACTGAATTCCATCAACTTTATCCACTGCAGCAGCCTCTAACACCTAGGCCCTCTCATGCTAAAATGCAGTACAAACTAAAGCCACAACCCCTAGCCCTGCTCTCCCTCCCAATACCATCATTCTAGGCAAATATACTCCAGACCAGAAGTTATTTATTCAATGTGACCCGAATTTTCCTCTTAAACTACATCGATTCCTGTTAATTAAACTAATATTTTACAGCCTGAAGAGGTATTTCACTATAACTACAGAATACTTTCCCCTTGCCTGGGGAAAGCGTCAGGCCGCTCTTGAGGTTAAAGTCAAGCAGGTGTATAAATTGGTATGGTTCAATTATACAACACTTTTTGTTTTATTTCATTATGGGAATAAATTCAAGATTGGAATCTGCAAAACATAAAGTGTAAGTATAAAAAATGAATGTATTTAGGTAGAAAAAAGTCTGGAGAATTGCTTGGTTTTGTCCAGCCGTTCTATTTGTAAGATTAAAAAAAAAACAAACCAGTGTCATTTAGCATACAGGTTTTAATTAGGTATTAAAAATGCCATGACTTACCAAACTTCTGCAGCAGATGATCAAAGTTGGGCTTTCCATCCCAAGTAACCCAATTTCTCCTGCTGCCCCAGTCTTCGGTGAATTTAGCTGAGAAAATACAGGGATGGTTGGGAATCAAATAATCCCGGAAAAAATCCGAGTAAGAGAACGATTCTACTTTTTCGATAAAGTCAACGTGACCCCCGGGGAGGCAGAATGCACCCTGAGATGAGCTGTGGTAGTCACGAAAAAAGGCGGTGGAACAGGCAAAGGTTGCCCTGTCCATGCAGGCTGGATACTCTTCCTGGCTGAGCCAAGGCAGCGTTCACCAGATGTTATTGCGTCAAAAAAACCCAAAACCTGCTTTAAAAATGCGACTTGAGTCTCTAAATCCATGAAAACGTAAGCTGCCAGAGGTAAAAGAAGAAATCGTGCAGGAGCATCCCACCACCTTGGGCTAATTGGGATCTTCCATAGTTTACAAAGTTTAATGCTGGTGGGATATCTGACAACAAAGTCACCCTACGGGTGGTGGAGATGTTGCTTTTCCCTCGTCACCTTCTTGCCTGGGCACGACCAGCAAAGGCTGTTTCCTTCCTAAAACAGCAAGAAACATTCATTTCAGTGGGATATCCCCGTTGAATTAATTAATTGCCGGGGTGAAGGGAAAAACCCTAAATATTTGGGGCCCTGGAAATTGACACAGCCCAGCAACTCTCCTGGGGCTCACCCCTTTGTCAGGAGAAGATATAAGCCCTGGCACACTCCCACCCTAGTAGGACCTTTCTCTACAGGCCAGGCAGCAATAATAGGTTAAAAAAAGGGGAAAATAATAATGAATAAAAGGGAGGTGTCAGGGGAAGCGGGAGGGGGACCGAGCACAGAGTGGGAGGGAGGAAGCCCGAGGGCAAATGAAGCCACATACCCTGCAGGGATGGGCTTCAGGAGAGGGGAGACACCGGGATGAAGGGGGGACCAGGGTGTTTATGGGGGAAAACGGGGTGTCATGAGGCGGCTCCCCCCTCAGGGAGCTCCAGAAGGTGTGGGGTGGGGGGACCCGGACGCCACAGGGCGTCGCACACACCGTCCCTGCGTTGGGTTCTCGGTCCGCCCCCGCGCGTCCGCGGCCAGGGGGAGCGGAGAGGGCAGCGGAGGAGGGATACTCACCCCCGCCCCGCCGCGGGGCAGGACCCCGGGCCGAGCGGCGGCGACGGCGGAGGAAGAGGAGGAGGAGGAGGAGGAAGAAGAGACGGGCTGTCGCAGCCGTTCCCGGAACCTCAGCGCTCGGCGGGCGGCGCCCGGGGGGGGCCGAGAAAGGGGGAACGCAGCCCGTGCGGGGCTCAGCCAATAGGAGCGGGCGGCGGGCGCACTTACAAATAGGGGAAGGATAGAGGTGGGAGTCGGTCTCTTCTTCCTAGGAACAAGGTAGAGGAGAAGAGGAAATGGCCTCAAGTTGCACCACGGGGGGGTTTAGGATGGATATTAGGCAAAAAAATTCTTCACGGAAGCGGTTGTCAGGCTTTGGAACAGGCTGCTCGGGAAAGTGATGGAGTCGCCATCCCTGGGGGTGTTTAAAACGCGGGGGGATGTGGTGCTGAGGGACATGGTTCAGTGGTGGACTTCGCAGTGGTGTGTTGATCGTTGTAACTCGGTGATCTCTTCCAACCTAGACAATTCTGTGGTTCTGTGATTCTATTCTATGAGGACTGAAAGGAGGATGAGGATGGAGGTTGGCATAGGGGAAGGGATGGGGGACTGGCCTAGTATCAGGGGGGGGTGTGG
>NW_015090864.1:737755-742241 GCF_001431845.1 Calidris pugnax
GCAGCGGAGGAGGGATCCTCCCCCCCGCCCCGCCGCGGGGCAGGACCCCGCGAGCGGCGGCGACGGCGGAGGAAGAGGAGGAGGAGGAGGAGGAAGAAGAGACGGGCTGTCGCAGCCGTTCCCGGAACCTCAGCGCTCGGCGGGCGGCGCCCGGGGGGGGCCGAGAAAGGGGGAACGCAGCCCGTGCGGGGCTCAGCCAATAGGAGCGGGCGGCGGGCGCACGCGCAGAGGGCGGGTGCGGGGGCCGGCGGCGCTGAGGGAGGTGGGTGCGGGGTCGGGCCTGGAGCGGGGTGGGGGGAAAAGGGGAGGCTGAGGGGGGGGTCTAGCCGAGGTTTGAGGGAAGGTGGAGGGGGGGGTTTAGGATGGATATTAGGCAAAAAAATTCTTCACGGAAGCGGTTGTCAGGCTTTGGAACAGGCTGCTCGGGAAAGTGATGGAGTCGCCATCCCTGGGGGTGTTTAAAACGCGGGGGGATGTGGTGCTGAGGGACATGGTTCAGTGGTGGACTTCGCAGTGGTGTGTTGATCGTTGTAACTCGGTGATCTCTTCCAACCTAGACAATTCTGTGGTTCTGTGATTCTATTCTATGAGGACTGAAAGGAGGATGAGGATGGAGGTTGGCATAGGGGAAGGGATGGGGGACTGGCCTAGTATCAGGGGGAGTTGTGGGAATGGGGGTTTGAATATCTGACATATAGAGAAGGAAAAGGTAAATGTGAAGGGGGGAGGTGGGTCTGGCCATGGGGAAACCTTAGATTTTAGCCTGGAGAAAAGGAGACTGAGGGGAGACCTTATTACTCTCTACAACTGCCTGAAAGGAGGTTGTAGTGAGGTGGAGGTTGGTCTCTTCTCCCAGGTAACAAGTGATAGGACAAAAGGAAATGGCCTCAAGTTGTCCCAGGGGAAGTTTAGGATGGATATTAGGAAAAATTTCTTCAGAAACCCCCTTCAGAAGGGGTTGTCAAGCATTGGAAGAGGCTGCCCAGGCAAGTGGTGAGATCACCATTCCTGGAGGTGTTTAAAAGATGGGTAGATGTGGTGCTGAGGGACATGGTTTAGTGGTGGACTTGGCAGTGCTGGGTTAATGGTTAGACTTGATGATCTTAAAGGTCTCTTCCAACCAAAGCGATGTTATGATTTTATAAAATGTGGGGGTTTGATGTGGGTTAAAAATGGGAAGTGAGGCAGTCCCATATTGAAGTGTATTTGGGAGAGGTTGGTGGGTATGATTTTATAAAATGTGGGGATTTGATGTGGGTTAAAGAATGGGAAGTGAGGCAGTCCCGTATTGAAGTGTATTTGGGAGAGGTTGGTGGGACTTTGGTCTTTTTTAGAGTTGCTTTGTATCAGAAGTGGAGTGGGATCAAAATGTTTGTTCCGTAGAAGGATGGACACATATTGATGTGGAAAAGCCCCTCAATCTAGTTATTTAGTGGGGATCTATTGATCTTTTGAGATAAGGAGGGCTGATTTTCTGTGTGCCGTAGTATAGAGAGAGATATTGTGTGTCTTTGCCTGTTGCACCTCTTGGAGGGTCATCCCTGGATATTTTGTGTCTTGTAGCATCATTTGGAGAACTGTAGAGTTAGAAAGCTGATGGAACTGTATATTGGGCCTTTTAATTAAAAAAAAAAAAAAAGGAGGGAGTCACTTGATAGGCCTTTATAAACATTTTTGTTGTGAGGGTAGTTGGGCTCACAGGAGTGATAATGCCCCAATGGAAACTTCAGCCATGAAGGAGGAGAAAAACAGACATCAGCACATTAGAAGTGGGTGCAGAAATGTTCTGCAGTTCCCCACCAAGGGGCAGATGAGAAGAATTTGTGATTAAATTTTGGATGTTCTGAGGTAGACGCGTTGTGAAGGGATGGTGTCCTGCTCGTGAGCTCACAGCACCTTCTCCCAATGTATCCCTTGCACCTGGGATAATTAGGTAATTAGCAATGCTTACATTTCATTGAATGATCTCAAAGCTCTTCACCAGAGAAGGTGAGTCACCTTCTTTTTATAGGAGCAGCCCTGAATTATGCATTAGCTAAAGAATTTGTACAATGTTGTGGTGACGCTGCCGGAAATAAAATGGCCATCTCTTTGCTGCTAATCCTAGTCCTTGCTCTGCGCTGCTGGGCGTAGCTGTGTGTGGTGCTGTGCAAAAGTGTCAAAAAGACCAACTATTTGCCAAAAAAAGAGGTGTTTTACAGGATGTGGAGAATGTGTTGATGTTGGGGAGGCCAGACGGGGGGAGACAGCTGGTGTCATCTGGTCTGCCAACAAATGTGTAGGCAAACATATATTTCTTAAAAAAATAGGGAGGAATTTATTGTGAAATCCTTCTGATCTCTTCCTTTTCCATGGTATACAGGGAAGTGGTTTGAGGACTGTAACCCTGTCAAGTTTATAAACCTGTTCTTGACTCTATTTACAAGTAATCTGACATCTATTTTTTATTTCTGCCAACCTAGTTCTTTCTGTGATATTCTAAAGGATTTACATCTCTTTGTTGTTGGGTGGGGTTTTTTTTTTGGTTGTGTGTTTTTAATTTGTTTTTTTTTTTTTTTGGTGGGAATACTGAAATGAATTGTTTTGTGGCAGGTGAGGCTTTTTTCAGCATATTTTATGAAACCATGAGTAATTCATGTCTTGTATAAGGAATTTCTAATCATCTTTTAGGAGGAGCAGAATGATGAGTGACATCATGCTGAATTGCAGGTGGTGGGGTCAAAATAAAGTGATGGGGAGAGGAGAGAAATCCTGAATTTTGAGTAAACGAGCTGTGTAAATGGCAGATGGGCTCTAGCTCAGCGTTCTGACATGGCATTATCAAAACTTTAGGAAAATTGGGGGGGAAAAAAAGAATTTCATTTTGAAGGACAGTAACTGAGCTATTTGGTCTTTGGTGAGGAGCTCGCTGTTGATATTGGAGATAAAGTTGGTGTATTAATACTGCTTTTCATTGCACAGCTCGAGTACAATGAGTATATTTTATATATAAATATATATTATTGAGGAAAAATGTGCTGGAACAATGAATGAATTTAATTACCAAATAGGTTTTTCCTTGGAAATTCTGGCCTCAGGCACAGAAAGGAGCTGACGCTCGGGCAAAGCCTTTAAGCTCTCAGGTGAGTCAAAAGTCATATGACCCAAAGTGTGTACACACACATATATATATACACACAGGTCAAGTGACTGCTTCGTTTCTTCTCCCAGACTGAGAGGACTTGTTTTACTCCTAGATCCAGGGTTAAATATATATATTCTGTAGTTATTTTTTTTCCTTTTGGTAACGGGCGTAGTAGCATTTTTGCCTTAGCTTCAGGGGTTTTTTTCACCTGCTCTTTTGGACTTGGAGGAGGAAAAAAATACTCAGGAAAAAAAATTCATACCTACGGATGGACAGTTCTGTAGAAGTAGCAGCCCCTGAAAAGCTGCCTGAGAGTTCTGTGTCTACAGATGGAGGTAAGAAGCCTGGAATAGGGTTTAGGAAGATCTTTTTTTTATGGCTTGGTTGTGAGGCTGCATCAGATGTTAAAATTTTCACAGTCTGAAGGTAGAGAGAAGGCTGGAGAGAAAATGCCGTCTTGATAGGGAGCTGGGGAGAGTTTGTGGAACTCTTAGGGTGTGAAAACAGGCTCTAGGCTGAGATTTTACAAAAGTTTTAAGTGTCATTTGCTTGTTTCTAGATTCTCTTTGCCTCCCTGGTACGTCTGTGCCTGGTGGAAGGCAGTTTTTGCTGTTAGCAGGGTCTGGGAGTTATTTTTCAGATGACATTATGTTCCGTGGCGCCTGTCCCAGCTGGGAGCGTTGAGAAACCTGCCTTTGGTTCCAGGTTTCCCTTGTGATCTTCTGCGAGGCGTATAAACTTTCAGTGTCTTGGTTTCATCCTTATTTATATACATTATTTATAAAATAGATACTGAGAGCAACAGCTTGTTGTGAGCAGTGTGCTGGGATTTATAAGATTTTTCAGAAACTATAGTTCTGCAAGGTGGGGAGGGGGATGTCAGCTGCTTTGTACAGACTGGGATCTGCTGCTTTCCTGACTGGGACGTGCTGGTTTGATAAACTGGGAGGCTGCTGATTCATTTTAATTCTTTTTTTTTTTTTTTCCGGGGTCTGATGGGAACTCTTCAAGTAAATTTCATTTGCCTCCGCAATACCTTTAGGCTGGGAGGAGCTTGAGGGGTGTAACACAAGGTGTTTATTTTTGTTTAGCATCTCTTTGCTGTTACATTTACTTTATATACCCGGGCAGTGTCAAACAGTTAAACTTAATTGGGATTTAAAATTTGTAAATCCTGATTAATAAGGCTGTAACAGGATTTAGTTTCAGCTATCAGTTGATTTCAGCACTAGTATAATTTATGTTGTTATTTAAACTGACACAGTTGTCACTTATGTGCTAATAACAGTATACATTTTTATTATTGTAATTGTGTATCCATATTAGAAACCTTTTCCACTTAAAGTGTCCCCTAAAAGCCCC